>NW_027499449.1:0-116548 GCF_021521415.1 Bidens hawaiensis
CGCGATGGGACAAGATTTTCAGAATTTACATTTTTAGTTCCTATACTTTCTAAGTTAGTATATTTAGGCTTGAATTAAAGAGGGTAAAAAACGCGGTGTTACAGTGATGGTGGGTGGTTAATGGTGGTGGTGGTGGTTGTAGACAGTGGGTGGTGGTAGTGGGTTGTGGTTGACGGTGGGTGGTGTTGGTGGTGGTGGAAGATGGGTGGTGGCGGACGGTGGGTGATGGTGGCGTCGGACGGTGGGTGGTGGTGGTGGCGGTGGACGGTAGGTGGTGGTGGTGGCGGACGATGGTTGGTGGTGGTGGGTGGTGGCGCACGGTAGGTGGTGGTGGTAGAAATTGGATGTTGGTAGGATGATAAGAAGTGTGAAGACATGTGAAGATGATAGATATTAGCTTATTATTTAAGGCCATATAAGCAGTTTTCAGATATTTTTCTTTTTTTTAAACAAACTGTCTTCAGGAGCTTATGTCTATGCGCCCACAGACATAACCCTCCTGCAGACATTTTAAGCAAAAACAAACACAACATAAGTTATCATGAAAAACAAGAATAAAGATGAACCCATAAGAGGATGGCACACAAAAGATGTTGACATTATTTGAAAAACATTTTGTTTACCTAGTATTTTTTATTCTAGGGTACTGTGTTTGATGTGTCGCAATCATTAGGGACTTGATGGTCTTATTAGGCTTCTCTCGCCGTCCTAATTCCTAAACATAACAATAGGGCTATAATACTATTCGTAACATCTGAACAAACCTCACCCCCCCCCCCCACACCCCCACACCACCACCACCACACCACCCCACCCCCAACCAACACCCCCGCCCCCCTCTTTCTTACCGCTCTGCAATCTTGTTTTGTTCATCAGAAACTTACAAGTTTTCTTGATGGATGCTTATAATTAGGTAATCCTTACTAAAACTTTCTCATAACGTTCTACCATCGAGTTCTCTATTCCAATGGACGCATCCAATATGCCTTTATATATGATTTTTGAGATCAAACGTTCTTTATAATTTCATTATATGTAATATCATCATCATCATCGTACTCAGTATATCCCACCAATAGCAATGCTATGGTAGGGTCTGAGAAGGGTAAGATGTAGACAAACTTACCTCTATCCCATAGGGATAGAGAGGCTGCTTCCGATGAGACCCCCGGCTCGATAGTAGTTTTGCATCAAGCCTTGGACATAAGGCACATAGCACTCAATCATCGGGACACCGGCTGATTGGTGCATGTGCCCTTGTCTTTCGGCTATCAACGCCACCACATGATGCCTGATTACCTTCCCCCACTTTTAACGTTATTTTCACAATATTAGTAAAATAACGTCAAAATTAGTGCAATTTTACTTTTGCCCACCCGAGAGTTCACACATATATACATTATATGCGTGCACCGCCAGCAGGGCATTATTTCATTATATGTAATGTAGCCTAATAATGTAAAATTTCTTATGACACGATAACAAAAACATATATATTTCTATTTTGAATAATAGTTGCTGATTAATAGCAGTCTTAATATTATAATATGAGAATTGCATACACCCCTTTATAAACCTTATATCGCATATTATATTTCCACAATATGCAAATGTTATATATGCAATTTCACCTAATATTATTAAGATGGCCTCAAAAACATAGTGCTTTTGTACTTTTGTGACAGTTGTTATTTTTGGTCGTGGGCTAGATACCTAGCAAAAGAAGATTGGTTTGACTTTGGTTGAATCACGTGGTTAGACTTTGTGGTTCAATATCGATGGCTAGAGCATATACTACTGCTCTTGCATTTTATGTAGTTGTTAGTTGTTACAAGAAGATTGTTTACAAGAAGCTAATCCTAGGATCAATGTGAAAACAGTTAATAATATAGAAGTGAGTTACGTAGAGTTTAAATAGCAATATAAACAAATAATGTATTCTCTCGTACCATGTTGATTTTCACCGTTATTTTTAGAAAAAATATTGTACTGGCCTAAAACTGATAACTTTGCCGGTTCAGAGGTAAAACTACGGGTGAATGAATCGTGAAGATTTTACAAAGTGGCGATTAAGCTGATTTTTTAACTTTTGGACAGCATTAAGAATTGATGCTAGCATCGTACAATTATATTAAGCCGATTTAGAAATCTTGATTTATTTTGAATCTGAATAAAGTGAGTTATCTAACTAAATGACTACAAATTAGGAATGAGAAAAAAAAGGGACGTAATAAGTTAGTTAAAATAAACTTTTTTGTTAAGTAGTCTAACACAAATTTTTTTTAACTACCAACAAACAAAGAATTATTCATGTGCTCCATACGCTGTGATTCGTGGCAAAAGACCATCCTCAACTGGCCTAACACAGTCGTACGAAGTTATTAAGCTCTTCTAAGTTATCTCCAATTCCGAAGAAAACTCATCTATTCAAAGGCGCACTATATACCTTCTTATCTTTATGATTTATTACATTATCATTGGATAATTATGATATATAATAATATAACTAAGTTGATATATAATATAAAATACATGAGTCATATTATTTATTTGGCCTTGAAAGAAAATAAAAAACACGCGGTATGAATATAAACTTTTTTTTTCATCAATTTTCATTTTGTTTAGGAATACGATTTACAATGAATTGACAGGTAAACGGGTAACAAGCTGCGCCGCAATCTCCTTTTGGATAGCAAAACCAATCCTATTAAAAACAAAGTTTCCGTTCTTATGGCACTTATGACAATTTTCTTACATGCTATAATATATATTACACGTTTTAAAGTTGTTTAAATAAATAAGATAAAGTCTAGGTGTATAGTATGTTAAAAGCAAAGTCTGGTGTTGTTCGCTTAATGTCGTCCGTTCATGTCAAACTCTGGGACCCAATTCACATGAACGAACCCAAACCATTTAGCCCCCACAAGGCCACAACCTGTGTTGGCCCTTGGTTTTGTTGTTGAGTGATATCACACTGGGAAACCATGGGTTACACTTGCAACTTGCATTTGCAAAGTAACCAACGTTTACATTCATGCTCATCCATCTATATCTATTTTATGTCTATAGAAATCGACTAAAACACGGTTTTTCGTATGTCAATTATATGTTAATTTAGAACATTTGTCGCAAGGCTTTGTGATGGAAATGATCAGTCTAGTAGCGCTTGACCAAAACCATCTACAATACGCTAGACTTACGATAATATAATATAAAAACTTATAATACTTGAATAAAAGGAATTTTAAGTCGGTCCCTGAATAAAAGGAGATTCTCTAAAGTTATAATAATATAACGTAAAACTTGAGTCCAATATAACTTACCAATGGTTACCTTTTTGCTTGTATAACATGAGTAATAATAACATAGTAGATTTATCTAGGACCAACGGAAGCACAAGTCAATTGTCATCATAACAAAGGTTAAGAAGATAACATTAAGATTGCCTTTGAGCATTTTGATCCCATCTTACAAGTGAAGTAATCATTAACGATCATAGGTCTCTATTTTACCTAAAGTGATTGCATAAAAGGCCCTAAATCCTGACTAGTGACTAGAGTTTCCAAACCCGAACCTATCAAAGAGTCGCACATATAGACCAATTTCTAACATGAATATTCGTCCCCGCTCAATTTAAATGTTTAAGTTCTTGTTAAAAATATTGCAAGTGTATTTTATAAGCTCACAAACATTGACTACAACAAAAGAAATCTAACTAGATATTTAATTTATATAAAATCGGTTAAGATAAATAATATACTAGAAGGAAATACAAGTTTTAAAGTAAATAAATAATATAAAATGAGATATTTTAGGAAAGAAAATAGAAAGTAACATAGCATGGGCCGACATCACCTTTCCTATTCCTTTCAAGCGGCCAGCATGGGTGTCGCCGAAATTTCAAGATTCCATAAGTCAATTCGATTTATATGAATAAAATTCATTACTGAATTTTATTTATTATTTTATGAAAAATAAATTGCATTATTAACTAAAAAGTACGTAATTAAAAAGAAAGCAAAATAGGTGCCAAGTTGTTTTTTCACTTACAAATACCGAATCGATTTGGATTCGTAAATGTCTAACTAAACCGAATTCAGTTTAGTTCGGTTTAAATTAAAAACTGAATTAAAAGCGAATATTATTTCTGCCTAGATTTGCTTTCTACTTTTGTTCGCAACATTAGTTTGATTATCATGTAATCAAATGAGTTGACACTTGACAGTTGAACTCACTTGGATTGAGTCATTAAAAAACTTACGAGTATAAACTCAAGTTACATATATAGTTATTCTGTCAAATTCGATTAAACCGAACAAACCAAAAATTGAAAATTCGGTTCCATATCTATGGTTAAAAATATGGTTCAATTTCAAATCTTTTCGACTTTCATTCATTTTTTCGCACCCTTAATTCATTTGTTTTGAGTTTTTTGATAAATTAAAAAACCAAATAATGAAATAATAATTTCCGAACACCTAAGGATGGAAACAAGCCCAAGTCGCTCGCGAACTTTTCGAAATTGGATCGATAAAAAAGCTCAAAACAAGTTGAGCTTTTTCGAGCTCGAGTTAGAGCCAAGCCGAGCTTAATCACAAACAAAGCTCGTTTAGTCAAGTCAGAGCTCGGTCTTGTATGAGAAGCTTGTTTAGGCTCATCGAGCCTTGTGTATTTTAAGTTTTTACCTTTTTCTTACTTTTATGTATTAATTTTACACTGTACAACTAAGCTTGAGCCGAAGTTTGACTTGTTTAAGATACTAGGCTTGTTTAAAATGTATATAAGCTAACTATTAACTATTGAATAATAAATGAGTCAAGCTTTAGCTTTAGAAAAAAAAAATCTCAATATGAAACAGAAATGAACCTAAGCCTTCTCGTTTTGGCTAGACCTGACTCATTAACACATGTATGTAGGGATGTGAGCGGACCGGACCGAACCGGAGATGACCTTATCTGTGTTCGTCCATTAAGCTTTTGTCGGATAAACGGATGGATGAACGCTCTAACTAACCAAAATTCATGTACTTTGATCAATGAATTGAGTTTGTCCGTGTCTGTTTGTATCTATTCGTTAGCATTGTAAACGGACACTAATATACAGTAATGGACAAATGAAAACTAACGTCCACTAATGAACTTTAATGATCAAAACAACTCTAAAGAACAAATAAACATATATGGTTACATATTAATTCAAAAAGAATAATCATAAATCCACACAAATTCACCCACAAATTCAGAAATACAACACATGAAATCCAAAACAAAAAAAATAAGAAAATATTAAATACTACACATTCTCGGACGGATGGACGATACTGAACGTTTCTCTGCTCGTATTCGTCCGTTAAGCTAACCAAACAAGTTAATGTCCGACTCATTTATTAAACATATGAATAGAAACGAACTTTTAGCTAAACGAATCACCAACAAGAAAACAAATCATAAAAAATACCAACGGCCCAGATCTTCTTCAGATCCCCCTATAAATATTCCCACTCACCATCTTCTTCCTCATCATAAAACCATTTGATCACAATTCAATTCCTCTCTAAATTAACAAATTAGCATTTAAAATAATGCTTCTTAGAAGCTCATCAAACCCGGCACTCAATTCATGGCTGCAACACCAACAAAACCCAATATTATTACCCTCACCCGAACCCGACTTCATCCGCTACAAATCATCACACGACTCGCCTAAAATGATATCCAGAGCCTCATCAGAGAGTGGCTTAACCACTCTTTCTTCGCTCTCCAAACAACGTAGAATATCCAACTCCAACTCACTGAGTTGTTGTACAAGTATGTTTACTTCTGTGGCAGTAGAGGAGGATGTGGAGGCCGAGGAGAAGGAGAGTGAGTTGTTGTTTTCGAGTTCTGGGTTGGACCCAGGTGTGATGGATGGTGGTGGTGGTGGTGGTAATGGTAGTGATGATACTGATTTGTATTATCAGAGTATGATTGAAATGGATCCTAGTAACTCCTTGGTTCTGGTGAATTATGCCAACTTTTTGAAAGAGGTATTGTATAATATTCAACCTGTATATAATTTTTATATTTTATTCAAGTGTAATATTATTTTCTGACTAGATTAGTGGTGCAAACCAGCCTAGAGAGCCCGAGGTTGACTCGTTTTAACTTACTAGAGTTCGATCTAGGCTTCTGAGTCGTTTTTTAAATTTTGAGATTGGCTCGCTTATTTTTATAAACTAATTAATCTGAATACATTTAATATTATTTTTATATTCTTTTGAGAAAAACCTTGATGAGTGGCTTGAGCTTGGCTGTGTAGTGTGAAACTAATACGTAGAATAATACGTAGAAGTTCAAAATAGTTAAAGCTTGAATATAAATTAGGCTTGTTAAGGCTCTACAAGCTTAAATGATCTTCATTACAAGGCTCGAGATCTGGCTTGATAACTAAATGAGCTTTATTTGACGCTTGGTTTAGGCCGGGCTTGATAAAGATCGGCTTGTTTTAAGCTTGTTATTGATCCAATCTCGAGTAGCTTGTGAATGGCTCGGCTCATTTGCACCCCTGGACCAGATCTAGATAGCATAGCTGATTTCCCAGCAATTGGTTAATTGTTTTGTTCGGTTAATTGTATTATTTATACGATATAATTTCTGGTTTATTAGTACTAGATCCAGATACATAATATTTTTGTATTTTTGTTAGGGTATTAAATTGCTAGCTCGGTCCGATTATGTTTTAGTTTTCAACTGATCCGTCGGTTATTAGGGTATTTAAAGTTTAAACTATAGGTTCATTGTTGGGTTCGGTTAAATCGGTTATTTAAGAGTGCTGATTAATGGTTTCATTTTTGAAACAGGTGCGAGGCGATGCTATGAAAGCTGAAGAGTATTGCAGCCGAGCAATACTGGCTAACCCTAACGACGGAACTGCTTTATCAATGTATGCGGATTTGATCTGGGAGACGCAAAAGGATGCATCGCGTGCACGCAGTTACTTTGATCAAGCGGTTAAAGTGTCCCCGGACGATTGGTAAGATAAACATTTTCATAGTAATCATTAAATTCATAAATTTTAATTGTTTGAGTTTAACAAAATTTTATATTAATGATGATACAGTTACATTATGGCTTCTTATGCTCGGTTTTTGTGGGACGCTGAAGAAGACGATGACGAAGAGGAAGAGCAAGTTTCGGATTTGAATCAAGCGACAACGAGTTTTTCGCTACAGTTTCCGGTTGCTCCAATGGCTGCAGCATCATGGGGTTGAAGTATGAAGTTGAATAAGATTATGATGTTTATAATGAAAGATGTTAACTGGTTAACATTTATCACACAATTAATTGGACCATTTAGTGTTGAAAATTAAGAAGGTGCTCCAATTAATTGTTTGTTTGAACAACTTTTGCTTTGGATTGTAGTGTAAAAATAATATCTAGTGAGCATGTAGTTGTTTGGAGTTTTTGTGAATAAAATATCTTGCAAGTATGTGGTGCACATGGAAGTAGAGGTGCACAAATCGGTTTTTTTGAAAAAACCGGTTCGGTTATTAACCGGACCGGTTTTTTTTATCCAGAAAAAAACCGGTTCGGTTAATAACCGGACCGGTTATTAACCGGTTTTTGTCAATGAAAACTCAAACCGGCCAAACCGGTTTGGACCGGTTTAGAAACCGGTTAGAACCGGTTATTAAACCGGTTTTTTTACAACCGGTTTTTAATAACCGGTCTAACCGGTTAACCGGTTTTTTTTTTTTTTTTTTTTTTTTTTTTTTTTTTTGCTTTTTGCTTTAGGGTTTAGGGTTTAGGGTTTCGTTGTTAGCATTCTTTGCTTGGAAGATTAAAAACACATAACTTTCATTTATAGCTTTTACATTAAAAATACAAACATTAAATCGTTATCGCATATTCGTAACTCAAAAATACAAACATTAAAGAATGCTTAGACACGATTACATTAACAAGTTGATGTTTGTTACTCATTTTCTTCGCTACCCGATCCCGAGCTATTCCTTAGGTAATCGTCGTACGCGGTATGAAATAAACGACTACGAATTAAGAGTGGTATACTCGAGTATGAAATAAACGACTACGAAAGAAGAGCGTTTGGAGTTGTATAATCGCGTATGAAATAAACGTTTAGAGCGTTTGGAGTTGTATAATCAAGTGTGATCTAACCAATACCCAACCTAAACTATATATAGATGTTTGTGGGGGTAAAATGGTAAAAAAACAAAAAAAAAACGGCTAAAAAACGGTCAAAAAAAAAAAAAAAAACGGCTATAAAGCCGTTTGGTAACGTTCGAAAACCGGTTTAACCGGTTAACCGGTTATTAAAAAACCGGTTAACCGGTTTTTTTTATAACGGTAATAAACCGGTTATTTTAAAAACCGGTTAACCGGTTTTTTAATAACCGGTTATTAAAAAAACCGGTTATAAAACCGGTTTTGGCTCCAAAACGTATAACCGATACGTAAACCGGTTACGTAAACCGGTCAAACCGGTTTTTAAAAAAACCGGTTTTTAAAAAACCGGTTTCCGGTTGAACCGGCCAAACCGGTTCCGTAACCGGTTTTTTTGAACACCTCTACATGGAAGTAGTTAAGTGAGTGGGACATTATGCAATAATGGTGCCTACTTTTTTTTCATTGTTATTGTAAGAAAAATATCTGATGATGCTTATAAGTTTTTAATTTTTCATCAAAAAGATTTTTGGGATTTGTTGTTAGAGCTAAAACACAATCTAAATTAACAATTTTACTAGTAAATAGATTGATGTTAAACCTAAATATACAATTAGAAAAATATCTGATGATGCTTATTAGTTTTTAATTTTTCATCAAATAGATTTTTAGGATTTGTTGTTAGAGCTAAAACACAATTTAAATTAACAATTTTACTAGTAAATAGATTGACGTTAAATCTAAATATACAATTAGGGGAAACACGCATGTGTGGATCTTACAGGAGTGTCTCCTCTTGTTGGGCTCAGGGACCGTGGGTTTGTTGTGGGTCAGGCTGCGTTGAAGGCTGAATCGGGCAAAGTTGTTAAACACGAGAAAGCTTGTTTAGATAATCAACATGTCTTTCTACCATTTGCCTTTGATACATTTGGTTTTCTGGCTCCAGAGGCTGTGAAATTTTTGAGTAGGGTTCAGCGCGTCGTACACGGAACCTCTTCAGCTTCTAGGTCCCAAAGCTTCGTTTTTAGCAGGATTGGCTTTGCTGTTCAAAAGGGGGTTGCGGCGCAGCTTGTTGCCCGTTTGCCTGCCACTTTATTGTAATCGTTTTATAGTAAATTATATAAAACTTCGATTGTGATGGATTCAGAAAGTTATATTTATATAAATTATTGAATTCTTTTAACTCGGTTACAACTACGGTGTCAATCAAGTGTAGCTCACAACTCACATGTAATTAACTCGGTAACAACCGTGGCTCACAGCTCATATGCAATTAACTCGGTAAAAACTCACCTGTTATTCAAATTTAATTGATTTGACTTGTATAAACATTCTAGTTGGGTTTAAGCTCAAGGCAGCTTGCTCATTGGCTTACTAAACCTTTTATTTCAGTACTTACATAATTTGGAACTAATGTTAACTTGTTTTTTGAGATTTATAAGATAAAATTTAAAATCATCAAAAGTAAAAGAAAACAAGTTAACTTATCAAGCATGGAATGAACTTGAGTTGAAAACGAGCTCAACTTTTATCTCGGATTGAAGACTACGAGACAAGCTAACATGGCTCAAGTTTTTTATGAGCCCGAGCACAAGTTGATAATGGCTTGGGTTAGCCCGACCCTTGAAAATAATCCTAATTACAACTTTAATATAACTCGTTTACAATATGTTTAGCCATCATATTACAGCTTACCAATTCGTTTTGACCCGTCAAATTGTGTTAACCTGTTAGACGAACCGGTTATACAAGTCGTGTTTGGATCACAAGACTTTAATCATGTTCGGATTAAGGTTGATTTTGTATACGAATAAATGTATTTCCATTGTCTAGGTTCATCGATTTTGACTGGTCTAACATGCTAATAACCATAAGGTATATATGGTGAGATGATCAACCCGTAGGACCTTAATCTAGTACAACCATTGAATACAAATATACAATTGCATATACCTTTATGTGTTTACTTGTATAACAAAACATTGAATGGTCTCCCATTTTTGTAATGAGGATACATGCTAAGAATACATTAATGTTTTGGCAACTGTCAATGACATTGACATATTGAAAATAGAAGTGTGTGATTATTACATGAGGATTAAGACATGCTAGATGTGTTTAAAAGCTTGAAAAGGACCCTTAAAATTGTCACCTAAAGTTTAATTAGTGACCATATAATTATGGTAGACAACATTCCGGTTCATTTTCTACCATATCTATATAATTACATTAAAAATTACTACACTATTACTTATCTTTTCAATTAAATAATATCTTTTTATGCATTTATCATTATATTTTCTCTCCCTTAAACACAAAATCACTTTCTGAAAATATTAAAAATTTTATACGGGATAAACAGTACAAACTTATATTTAACTTTCACATATAACATTTTCTCTCTCTTCTACTCACAATCACACATAACCATAACATATAATTTACAAAACTCACTCACGTACATAAAGAGAAGGCTGAGGATGCTCTAATTAGTTAAGTACTCTTGTAGTCAGTGCTGTAAAATTCGCTAGTTGATAGCGATTAATCAGGATTAATCAGATCATACTTTAATACAATTTTCAGTTATATATATATACACACACATTTTTATACGTAATTTTCAGTTTTACATATTCACATATACATCTTGGCGGGGAAAACAGCCGGAATCTCATTGAAAACTGATGAATTTGGTTGGAATCTCGTTGGAAACCTCCGATTTTGGCCAGTATCTCACTAGAAAATGTTGACTAAGTCCGATTAATCGCGATTTTGGCCGGATTTGACCATTGACCGATTATTTGGTCGACTAGCTCAAAATTAATCAATGAAGTATTGGGGACTAGCGATTAATCGGGAATTAATCGATGCCTAGTTGGAATTTTTGCAACACTACTTGTAGTTAAGGTGCATTTGAAAGTAATCCCAGCGTGTTTTTTGCATTTCCTACTCGATTTCATCATCTATTATTGATTGTTCTTCGTGGATCTTGCTTTAATCATCGTTTATCCATTAGATCTAGGTGTTTCCGCCATCTATAGTTGTTAGATCCGACTATACTTGTATGGTGACATACATTGCTTCTTTGACCAACTCCAATGAATTGAGATTGGTAGCTTTTGGTTTGTTCTTGTAAGTAAAATATCTAATAAGCATGTAGTTGTTTGGAGTATTTTTGTGAATGAAACATCTAGTGTGTATGTGGTGTTTATGGTATTGAGTGGGCCATTGCAAATAATGTTACATATTTTAGTTATGCTTAATTGCATCCAAAAGATATTCCTAAACTGTTAGTTGAGTCGTTTATGATGAAAACATAGTCAAGTCTACTCGTTTATAAATAAACATGTGGTGTATTTGACGTCAAGCGAGACTTTGAAACTAACATTACTTATTTTCTTTATTGCCGCTTTTGTTAAAAAATATAAAAGAATTAATGATAGTTATTCACATCCAAAAGATACTCGCAATTTGTTATTTGGCTTATTTGAAGATAAAACATAATCTAAGTTTGGAATGGATATTGGTAAGCCTAATCTCAAACCAAATTGTAAAATTATGTAATCTGTCTAATTATTACTCGTCAAATATCAGGTATACACTCATGTATCAAGTATACTCATTGGTTTGTTAATAAGTACCAGTTAGGAATTTCAAATACATTCTTTTTACAATTTTAATTATTAAATATATTTGTATTATTCATAGAATTAAATATAAAAGCTAAATGTTTACAGGCATTGCTCCGGTTAATGAGTTTGCTTTAGCTAATCAAGTCGGATATTACCTAACATCAAATCCGTCAACATAGGAGGAACCCCTCTTCTATAAAAGTCCAAGATTCGACACTACCGTTACCAATCCCGGATATCTCAGGTTAGCCTATTAGGTTTGGGTTCATTTGTTTTCGTTAACCAATCCCTTGGATTTAAGAGAGTGGTCCAGCCAATGTATCTCCTTGTCATGCCTTTAAACAAAGCATGTCTCAGTCCATCATAAAGTTATGTCATATTCGTTTACTATTGCCACAAAAATTAATGAATTTTTAGCATGGAATTGTAATTGCAACAAGGACTAAATTTAGTTCCTAGGTCCTTGATCATCTCACCATATACATCATTATCGTGCATGCTAGAGGTTTTAATTTCAACCGCTAATCGACTTGAGTTGTTTTTATTTTTAAATGAACTAAAATACCCAATCAGAACAATCCTTCGGATGTGAATAAGCTTCTTCCATTCTTTTTATAACAAAAACATCAACGAAAATAAGCAATAGTATTAGCAACGCCCGACTTAATTACTTGTTATTACTATCATATCATATTATCATTCATCTGGGGACTATGGTATTTAATTTTGTCCCTAGTCATCAACATAACACTAAAGATTTTCAAGTTATTTTAAAAGAAAACTTAATAATAAATTGGCCTCACATGTATAGGTTCGATACAAAAATTTAATTAGTTGATCAAGTTAGGGAAATTTAAAGGCCGATTAGTGATTTACTAACACGAATTAAAGTAGCAAACAAAATATAAAAAAAGGTGAATTTGCATGGGCTATTGGGCTGTTTTGGTGTTTTAAGTGGGCCAATCTCATCTCACACGACCCGCATAATGAACAGTCTTGGGCTGGAAGTCATGGGCTGATTTGAGCTCCTTTCGTCCAGCCGGAAGAGAACCACACAACTCATAATTATGTTAAACAACAATAAAACTGATTTATCATGTACTATTATTAACTATTTATAAAAATATAATGAGTATAACTTAAAAACCATCTAACCTTATCATAACTCATAATTATGTTAAACGTGTCTATGTAACAAATGTTAACTATTATATTATATCTAACCATAAATAAAATATTAACTCAGTGACTGGTTGTCGAGGTACACACTTCAATCAATCGTTCATGATTGCGACTACTCACACAACAATTTCTGATATTTTTAAAGTGCCACCAAAATATTTAGGTCTATGTATGTAATGAGTGCGTTTGGATGGAAGCAAATATGAATCTACGTGGGTGGTTGTTGCTTTTTTGAAGTGCTAAGTTATGCAAAATCCGACTTAGAAGTATTTACAAGCCAACGATGAGTTGTGTTTTTTTGTTTCATGTTAGATTATATAGATATTTCAGTGCAATAGCAAATAATCGTGAATAACATGAATCACGTTTGTTCTAATTGTTGGCATTCAGTCCTTTTGTTAGTAATAACATTAGTTTTAATATATGTTGTGTTTAGAGCCGTCCAAACCGCTCGTCGCTCGCTCGAAAATTGCTCGGAAAATGCTCGCTTGTCTTTTCGCTTGATTGTAAACGAGCCTCTCTGCTTGGTTCGGTTAGTCAACGAGCAAAGGTCAGCTCTATTCGGTTCGAATCGAATATTTTTAATTTATTTTATATATAATTATATATGAACAAATATGTACATATAGAGACAAAACACATAAACATAAGCTTACAATTATTTTGACCCCTTTAAAATTTTCCTATTCCGTCAATTTTATAGTTTTATTTGTTCGCTTCATGTTTTTAGAATACTATAAGTTTGTTTACATGATCATTATATCTCACTTTAAACTTATTTTTTTATAAAAATTTACAATCTATTACACGTTTGTCTAAAAAAATACTAATTTTATATATAAAATTATATAATTTACAATCTATTACACGTTTGTCTAAAAAAATGCTAATTTTTTTATATATAAAATTTTATAATTTACAACCTTCAAACTTGTTTCTTATTGAAAATTTTAAAATCAATCAGTCAATCAATCATGCCCAGTAAAATCCCACCGACAGCAAAGCAATAAGTAGGGTCTGGGGAGGGTGGGATGTAGGGGCACCGTACCTCTATCCAAAGGAATAAAGAGGTGGCTTCCAGAGAGACCATCGGCTCTAAGTACATGTGTATGAAGCAAAATAAAGGAAATCAAAGTTTGACAGTTATATAAAAACTACTACTAATTATAATAATATTAATAATAAGATCACAGTTTAACAGCTATATAAAAGCTAATAATAATAATAATAATAATAATAATAATAATAATAATAATAATAATAATAATAATAATAATAATATATGTAAGGGAAATACCATTATAGTATGTGACCTAAATAAGTTAAGTCTAAGCCCTAAGGTATCCAATTCTCTCTAAAAATCCTTAACTTTAATTCTACTTCTCCACGAATTCCTATCCTCAACCATGTCCTCGGAGAGGTTTAGGTCTATCAAATCAAGCCTAATCCTCTCATCCCAAGTCAATTTCGGTCGTCCTCTACCCCTCCTCCCCTCTATAGTAATGTTTTCTACGGATCTAACAGGATTCGTCGTCTGTCTTCTCTTTACATGTCCAAACCATCTCAATCTTCACTCTCTTATCTTGTCTGCTATGTTCGCCACCCCTAATCTCCCGCGAAACACAACGTTTCTTATTCGGTCTAGCCTTGTGTGCCCACACATCCAACGTAGCATTCTCATTTCTGCTACCTCCATCTTCCGCACTTGTGCCTTCTTGATGGCCCAACAATCTGTTCCATATAGCATTGCAGGTCTAACTGCCACCCTATAGAATTTTCCCTTTAGTTTAGTCGGGAAACTCTTGTCGCACAATATACCTGTGGCTGCTTTCCATCTACACCATCCTACCTGAACTCGGTGGGTCACATCACTGTCTAATTCCCCATCGCTCTGTACAAATGATCCTAAATACTTGAACTTCGTTACCTGCGGGACCACCTGCCCTTCAATTGTGATCTGTGCGTCTTCATTGTCGTTTATCCCACCAAAATCATAGTGGAGGTACTCCGTCTTAGATCGGCTAATCTTTAAACCTTTTGTCTCTAAGGTTGTTCGCCACTCCTCAAGCCTCATGTTTAGATCTTGTTTTTTCTCAGCAAGTAACACAATATCGTCTGCGAAAATCATGTACCACGGGAGAGTCCCCTGAATCGACTTTGACAACTCATCCAAGACTACTGCAAAAAGAAACGGGCTCAACGCTGACCCCTGGTGAAGACCTACCTCTACAGGAAAGAAATCAGTATCCCCCACTGGCGCACGGACACTTGTTTCACTCCTGTTATACATATCCATAATTATCTCTATGTATTTCCTGGGCACTCTTCTACCCTCTAAGCACTCCCAGAGCACCTGTCGTGGCACACTGTCGTAGGCCTTTTCTAGGTCAATAAACACCATATGTAGATCACGCTTCTTCTCCCTATACTTTTCCATTAATCTTCTTATAAGGTGTATTGTCTCTGTGGTGGAACGCCCCGGCATGAAGCCAAATTGGTTGACCGTAACCTGAGTTTCTCGTCTAAGTCTAACCTCAATCACTCTTTCCCATAGCTTCATAGTATGACTTAGTAGTTTGATTCCTCGGTAGTTACCACAACATTGGGCGTCTCCTTTGTTCTTATAGATAGGAACTACAACGCTGTTCCTCCACTGGTCTGGCATCTTACCTGATTTGAGAATACTATTGAACAGAGTAGTTAACCACATGACTCCTTCCTCCCCCAGACACTTCCACACCTCGATGGGTATGTTGTCTGGGCCAACCGCCTTAGACCTTCCCATCCTCCTAAGTGCATCCTTCACCTCTTCTCGTGTGATCCGTCGGCAGTAGCAGTTATTCGATTGTTGTCGTTGAAAGTTTGTGTTGTCATGTTCTTCTTGGTAAGCTCTCCCATTGTTAAAAAGATTGTGGAAGTAGGTTTGCCATCTTAGCTTGATGTCCTGCTCCTTGACCAGTACATGTCCATCTGTATCCTTTATGAACTTCACCGGTCCTAGATCTTGCCTTCTACGCTCCCTGGCTTTGGCAATCTTAAACATAGCATGTTCCCCCTCTTTTGTTTCTAGACTTTCATACATCCGTTTAAAGGCCGCCTTCTTTGCTTCCGCCACTGCCTTCTTCGCCTCTATCTTGGCCGTTTTGTAGTTGTCCCTCAATTCCACTCGCTCCTCCTCATTCGTGCACCTCATTAACTCCCTAAAACATCCTTGTTTGTCCCTTATCTTGTCTTGCACTGCGTCATTCCACCACCAAGACTCCTTATGCCCACTTGTCTTTCCTGTTGTGACCCCGAGAGTCTCCTTTGCTACTTGGATGATCTTTGTCTCCATAGCTTCCCATATATGAGTTGAGTCCCCATTTAGTCGAGCCCGCGTATGCAGTAAGAGTTTATCCTTAAACAGTAGGAGATTTTCGTCCTTCAAATTTCCCCATCGAATTCTCGGTGTACCTTTCTTCTCTCGAACAGTCAGCTTATTTCTGAAGGCTATATCTGTCACTAGTAGTCGATGTTGAGTCACAACTGCCTCCCCAGGTATGACTTTGCAGTCCTTCCACCAACGTCGGTCTCCTTGCCTCATCAAAAGGTAGTCAATTTGCGTGTCGCATCCGCCACTGCTAAAAGTGATTAAATGAGAATCTTGTTTCCTAAAATAAGAATTTATAATACCTAGGTCATGTGCCACCACAAACTCTAGAAGATCTGTTCCAGTCTCATTCCTATCACTAAAACCGAAACCCCCATGTACGGCTTGAAAACCATCGTTAGCCTTACCAATGTGTCCATTAAAATCACCTCCTATGCAAATCCTCTCCCCCCTAGGTATGCCCCCTACCACTACGTCTAGGCAATCCCAAAATTCTCTCTTTTCCTGATCCCCTAGGCCTACATGAGGCGCGTAGGCGGAGACTACTGCCACTACTTCCTCTCCTAGTACTAATTTCAACACCATAATCCTGTCATTATGTCTTATCACCTCCACCACACTAATGTGTATTTCCTTAGCCACTAGAAACCCCACTCAATTCCTAGCTCCATCAGACCCCGAGTACCACAACTTATACCCATTACACTCAGCCCCTCTATGTCCTTTCCACTTAGTCTCCTGGAGGCATGCTATCTGAACCCTACGTCTTTTAAGCACATCTACCAATTCTAGCAACTTACCATTTAATGTTCCTACATTCCAAGAAGCCAAACGCAATATACGCTCCCTATCTTTACTCTTTCCTACACCCCTCGTTTCAGGACATGGTCTCAAGTAATAGTCATGGTTCCTACGCTCTATGGTTGCAACTAATCACACAAACACAAGCAATAGAACACCAAATCAATAATAATAATAATAATAGTAACAAAAACTAATAATAATAATAATAATAATAATAATAATAATAATAATAGTGTGTAGCAATAACAATAATAGTCAAGAGATCTTAAAATGAAAATAAACTCCAAAGATCCGGATCACGTATGTTCTAATGATAATAATAATAATAATACTAATAATAATAATAATGGTGAGAAAGGAACGAGTATACCGTGAAGATGATGAAGGCAGATACAGCTCAACGGCAGCCAGGTTACAAGAAGCTCGCTCTTTTGCTTCAGCGTCGTGACGGCAGCTTGTGTTAATGCGGAATAAGAAGAGCAGCCAGCAGCTTGCGAAAGGCCGGCAGCGTGAGAACAGTGTGTTGAATAAGCAGAGCAGCCAGCAGCGTCGCGTGGTAAAAATAGAAAATGATGCAGCGGTGAACGTAAGTGCAGCAGATACCTACAGTGGTTGGCGGCGGAGCTCCGGCTGGAACCAACGGCTGTGCTATTCGCCCGGGGAACAACAATTTGTGCCTGGCCAACTTTGTACGTCGCCGTAAAAAATGTATCGCTTCGGTACACTCTAGATCTCCGCCCAAAATTTTGGTGTAGTCTGCCGGAAATCTCAAGATCTAAGGCTAAAAACAGAGGGATAGAGTTTGGGTATACGGTTCCGTAAAGAGATCTTGTATTTTGTGGCTGATGAGGTTAGGTCCGGCGCCTGGTCTTGGAGATTGGCCGGAGATAGGTAGGTAGGTGGACTTGGTTATTGAAAATTTTAAAGTGAAAAAGAAATAAATAATGTTCGAAATCGCTCGATGTTCGATCGAAAAATGCTCGATTTGATTTTGGCTCGTTTCGGTTTTAGCTCAGTTCGAGTTTGAATCGTTCGGTTTGGTAGTAAACGAGCCAAGCAACGAGCAAGCCTCCGCTCGGCCGGCTCGGCTCGTGAACAACCCTAACTTGTGTTTGTTTTGTATATTAGATTGGGCTGATTCTTGGAGGCTGGTGGGCTGGACTCAGACTATCTTTATGGGCTTAACTTTGTGATCTGCTATATTAGAAAAAAGAAGATGATATGTGTCGTTTTATACGCAAATCGTCTCAGATCTTATTATCACCGGTATTGTTCGTCTTATCTCATTAAGTCGCCATTAATCGTTTTCATTTTTTTCATCTGATTTAGGGTTTCGTTAATCCGATGATTCCTATCTAGCTAGTTTTGTGATTCTTAGTGTTTTTTGTTTGTTTCGTAAAACGTTTAGTGATCAAACTATGGTGATCTGTTTTGTTCTAGATTTTATTTCTTTGTTCTTGTAAAATTCTTGATTAAACATTTGCAATCTAAGGATTAATAATAAAGGTTTCAGTATTTGTGGCATTTCATTATAATGGTGTTGCATTTAGATAATATTAATACTATACATTTGATCGTGCATGGCCATCATGGTAATACACTAACACACTAATGAAGGGTTACCATTTGTCCATTTTCATCATTATACTATAGCTTAAGTATCAAATTTATAAGATGGAAATTCAAGAAATATAAAATAAGTTGACGGTAATACGGTATATATGCATGGCATGGCTTTAAATGAGGTTTATCAAATGCAATATAATATTTATAATAATATGTATTTAGTAATTAATTAACATGCATGATCGAGTACATTAAATAAACATTATTCAATGCGTCGGTTATTTGTCATATTCGACTCTTCTCAAAACTCTTTTGATCTATACATTATTAGAGCTTAACAATTTTATTTTTTATCTAAATAGGAAGAAGATAACAGAGCAAATGATTTTTAGGAGAGAAAATTATTGTTTTTGGATTCTAGATAAGCCCCCATTTGAAATGTGGATCCTACAAATTATATATACATATGTTGTCAGCAATTATCTGACATGAAAGTTTCGAAGATGTTTCGTCATTTGATATAGCGAAGCTAGTTTGAATATTTTAGGATTTTAAAATGACAGATCTCATGAAATAAAATGTTACATCAAATCAAAGATATACTTGTCTAGCGAACTCATGGGAATTTTAATGAGACTTGCGATTTGAGCCAAAACTTAAATATTGAACTCTAAACGGGATGAGCTCTGGCTAGCTCTTTTAAGGGAAACGAGTCAAAGTTAAGATTAGTTTGTTTTCGGCTTAGCTTAACTTTGAAGTTTGGTGACCAGGATCGATAAACACAAAAATGAAAATTTAGATCGTTAGCTCGATCTTTGTAATTCTCATTAGCTCGAAAAATTACATTACTCAAACTCTTTATCTTAGTGATATAATCCATAAGCTCGGGTATATACTAATTTAGATTTGAAAACCCAACTAAACTAGAATACAAAAACCATAACATACTCAAATACTAATTGGATAAACAAATTTATATAATAATTAACTAATAAATTCCCCGTTGTCAAAGTCATTGGCTCGGCTTGTTCAACAAGTAATTTATTCCTTGTAAACCAAGTTACGTGCTCAACTTGATAAACAAGACACGAATCCATCATAGGCTCGATGGGTCGACCCAACCTACCTCATTGACTCAAGGACGGAAATTAAGTCCAACAAACTTGACTCGTTTAAGCTCTAGTTAAATATCTTTAATGTGCTTATTTCCTTCTATGTTATGCGGATTCTACAACCCGAGTGCAAGATTTTAGACCAAAAAACTGAAATAAACAAGAAGATATAATAAAGGATGCATTACATTTACTAAACTTAGATGATCCAAAACCATCCAAGAACAGAACCAGAAACCAATCCAATCCCTAAACACAAAGCCATGACAATTGCAGCTGTTTCTGCTTCAGAAGGTGTCACTAATTTAGGTGCAAGAATCATGATGACACTTGTCACATACCCATTGGTGAACCCCAACATAAATGTCAAAAACACTACAAACTCTTCACTTCTAAACCACTTAGGCCCATGTAGACAAGCTGTAAATATAGGATAAAACACCAACCTTGCTACACAACACCATGTACCCTTAGCAATACTCTTTGACATATAAATCGCGGTAAATGACTTCCCACAAAAATCCGCGATATTATACGTGGCTATCAACATTATCGGGTACCAATCTTTGAGTACTTTCGACTTGATATTTTCGGCTAAAAACCCCGGGAAAATCGAGAGTGTTATGGTGTATGTGATGAATATTCCTAATGCTGGCCATTGAATGGTTCTTGCTACATACCATAGTTTAGGGTTTGAAGTTGGTTGGTCATGTTGTAGTTGTGTGTAATGTTGTTGCATGACTGGTAACTTGTATGATAGAGTACAACAAACTATGCATACCATTAGAAAGATTGTGCTAACCATGAAATATAAGTGGGCACTTGTTCTTAAACCTTGTGGATCATGTGGGAGTGATGCTTTTGTTATAATTCGCAAGAGAGAAACCAGTATCCCTGAACAATATATATTGTTATTTAAATGTAGAATCAAATTCTAGAATGATTTAAGTTTATTATTGTTTAATACTTTAATCGATCTGAAATTTTGTTGTAAATGATAAAATTATAAGACATAAATGAAACGTCTATAGGAGGTTTTTATTACATGTAACATCCTGCTTTTGATAAGAATTAATAAAATAATTTTCGTTTATTTTATAAAGTGTCGTGTGTCGGTTTAAATAAATAAACTAATAGAAGATGGGCTTGGACTTTAGAAGATGGAAAATAAGGAATGGAATGGGCCTTAGGTCCATGGGCTTAAGGGAGTATAAATACCCCTTAAACCCTAAACCTTTCCATTTTTATCCATTCTCTACACCATAGCCTACACCTTGGAAAACACACACACCATCCTATAACCCAAACCAAGATCCGAACTCGAAACCCAAGATTGTTGGTGCTAGATCGTTGTGACGAACCAAAACAACATCAAAGACCAGCTCGTGTTCGAATACCGACTCGTCTAAGGTACGTTTATATTTAGAAATCGTTCATATAGGTTCGGTTTGATTAAGGAAATCATAGATCTGTGTTAGTTTGTTATAAACGAATCCAAAACAACAAATCTTATGGAAATTGGTTAACATTTGATGGGTTAATTGTAAACCTAAGTAAACCCGTAACATATATGCCTAGATCGCACCCCTTAAACATCGATGTTAGGCCTATTTGATGGTTGGGGTTTGTAGGCGTTGGTCAGACGATTCCGTTGATACCAAAATCGTGATATTTGGTTAAGAAACAAGGTTTAATTGCAGATCTAAGATCTGTTGACTATTTGCTGTTCTTGACGATTTTGACTTTGACCCTTAAGTCAAAGTCTGGATAAGAACTATTGGTGATTCGTTATGGGTGATTCTTTAGCTAGTTCGTTATGGGAGCTTAGCGAATCAGAGGGTGATTCGTTAGCTAGTTCGTTATGGGAGCTTAGCGAATCAGAGGGTGATTCGTTAGCTAGTTCGTTATGGGAGCTTAGAGAATCAGAGGGTGATTCGTTAGCTAGTTCGTTATGGGAGCTTAGCGAATCAGAGGGTGATTCTTTACCCAATTCGTTAAGGGCAAAGTAACGAACTAGGAGTTTAATATAAAGACAGAATGTTCCCTGGACTTAGAAAAGAATTATATAATTACATAACAGCCCTTGGAGTTTGGCAATTTATGAAAGATACCTTTAAAGGTAAATGAGTAACGATTAACTAACCAGGTAATGATTTAATGAAGTAAAACAGCTTAGACGTGTAATACTAATTAAGTAGCAATGAGATGACTAGAGCGGTATTTAATACTGTAATTATTATACAGTTAGTCGTGCACAGCTCAAGAAGGGAATAACCGTAAACAGTGAACGCAACCGCATTGAGGTGAGTTTCTAGCCCCACTTATGTGTTATGTTTTCGGGGCTGTGTGCATACTCGATATGTTTGTTAATACACTTATCCTAAGTGATAAGTGTATGCCTTATATGAATGATGTGAAATGTATGAGTGATTTCTTGTTAGTACGTGAACGATCTTCGGATATTGCACGTACTGTCATGTTGTAGTGTTACGTATAAGGTAAGTATAATGTATTTGCTTATATGTATGAATGCGATAAAGTTAATAAACGAAGGAAAGGCATGGTTGTATGGTAACGAAGAGGACCAGACCCTAATAATATCTGTGATGTTAGGGACCAGACCCTAATAATATCAGTGATGTTAGGGACCGGACCCTAATAATATCTGTGATGTTAGGGACCCGACCCTTATAATATCTGTGATGTTAGGGACCAAACCCTTATAATATCTGTGAGGTTATAGGGCGAAAGGCTCTTTAAAACGTATGATTATGTATGTAAAGAAAGTATGAAGGTAAGAATGAAAGTATATGCAGTTATGTGTGTATGAAAGGAAGTTAAGAGGTAAAGTATGAAATGTAAGAAGGTATTGTATGATTATGTGATTAACTAGAACTCACTCAGCGTAGCTGACTTTTAGTATGCACACAGGTGAGTAGAATGAGGCAGGTAGCTTGAGAAGGACACATGGCAGAGTTGGACGAAGTTGACATCTGAAGATTTTGCTATGATGTTTTATTTTAAAAGACTATGTTTTGTTTTTAAATGACTATGAATGCTCGATAAGACAAGAATTATGGTTATGGAATGTAATGGTTTGAATGTTTTTAATGTTCCGTGAATGTTTTAATTAACTCTAATATTTAGAACTGTGTTTATGAGTAAATTTAACACGAAAGTAGGGCTACCGGTAACGGGGTCTTACATTACAGCTGACAAATGAACTAATTATAAATATAGGTCACTAATTCGATTTATACTTATGTGTCGAGTCGGGTTATGTTTTATTTGTAGTAATAGTACGTAGATTAGGAGTTAAAACCAAAGAGAAAATCCGGAGCCATTCCAAATTTTTGGGATTGTACTTTTCAAAAATATTTCCTGCTTCTTTACATTTAATTAAATGAATAAATATAAAACTAAAATAGTTTCATTTCTCCTTAAACACTCTATTTTATAACATACACTAGTATATATGACAATATTATATATTTTTTAGAATAAACTGTTCAAAATGTTTCATGAATGTAACCAGATCGGAGATATTGAAAAACATCGTGCGGATAAAATGGCAAACACCATTTTTCATAGGTGCTTTTAAAATTATGATGCTCATATATATGTCATCTTAACTTTGATCTTTTGTATGATATAATGTCGGTTTTAATCTTTTAAATCTGAAACAAGTTTTGACTGCAACTGAGAACTACTACTACATATGCTCATGCTTAGTTATCGAGTTAATCTTTATTTTGAGATATATAAAATGAATATGTTCAATAAAACTAGCCAAAAAATTTAAAACTGTACATGGAGTATAATTTTTATTGTATAAAACTCCTCCACAAACCAAGTTTTTCATAAATTTAGATCATTATACTTTTATAATCTGCCTTGAATTAAATTAGAAATATTTAAAATACTTCAGATAAATGCGTTGTGTAAAATATATTGCTTCCTAACAAAATAACAAAAGTTACCTGATGAAGCAGTTCCAGCAAAAACGGCTTGCATGTACTGATTTGGCAAGTTTCCTGCGGACCCTATTAGACTTCCTCCAATCAACCCATCGGCTAAACCGCAAAACACAACGGTTGCAACCACAACATAGAACATGTTTCGGCTATGCCAAGCCCCGGTCCAGTCAATGGTTGGAGTTACCATTAGACATATTACAAACACGGTAAACCCAATGTTCATCCTCATTCTAAAGCTAACTTTTGTGCTCAAATTCCTCCAACTTATCATCACAACTAGAACCAGTAGTGATGAACTCATGTATGCTACCGAAAACACTTTCTCCACGTGTTTTTCGGGGTAAAGGTAGCCGAAATAATCGATTGCTGTGATCAAGGTATTCCATGGAAGCAAATTGCCCGCACCAAGCAAGAAATGGATCATATAAGCTAGCTTGTATGTGTTATTTTGTTTGGTTTGATCTTGGTCACTCTTTAAACTCTCCATTGTGTCTTTATAAAACTTTGCACTATTTTTGGTTTGGTTTGATATGGCTCTTTGATTATATAAAAGCTAGCATTATATGGGTGGCAGTCAAAGACCCCTTTTCAGAAGATTTTTCAATGATTATAGGTGGATAAAGAATTAAAAAAATATCAATATTGTATATTATTTTTGTGATGTCTTACTCGGTAATTGAATGATTATTGTATCTTATTTAAAAACACGGGTGATATAATTTTTAGAATATGACAAGAAAATATGTAGGTTTTGGATTATCACGTTATCATGTAACACTCGTTAGCTAAAGAAGCCGAGTATTGTTTAAAGTTAAACAGGCTGTGCTCGGATTATACTAAAATTAAACTGGTCAATCCATATAAAAAAAATAGAATAAAAGATGTGTTTTATAAGTTAACCACGAACCTTATTACAACTTGATTAGACTTTGTCAATATGCTAACCCATTAAAGTCATGTTTGCTTAAAGAGCTAACCAAGCCAACTCAGCCTCAGGCTTGAAGTTAAACGAGTCGGCTCGTCTTGACTTGCCTTTTTAGAGAGCTAAAGTTTGTGCTTGATCTTGATTCAATCACAAAAGGCAAGAGCCAGCTCGTTTAAATTAAAATAATTAAATATTTAATAAGCAAGTGAAATAAAATGTTAAAACTATAATTAAGGTGGTCTCTAGTGGACTCATGAGTCCTATTTTGTGAGCTTATTCATAAATAGAGTTGGATATGTCATAAACATTAATATTTTAGCTTAACTTAAACGAGTCAAACGAGCGTGCTTACCATGTCTTGAGCTTGGCTCATTTACAAACAACCAATTCGGGTGAACTTGTTATAAATGAATCAATTTCAAACAATCTATTTTAAAGTGGGTCATGAGCTTTTATAATTTAGATAAATGAGTTACTCATGTAATTTTCAATATTCAAAATAGATGGTCTTAATTGTTTCTGGATAAGCCTGATAACTTTGATATGCATAATCATATTAACCATGTTTGTGCTATTAACTTTAACCCAAAAAGCACATTATTATTATATACAATGTAAAGGAAATCTTGGCATTTTGACAAAAGGGGGTAAAAGTAAAGATTCTATGTAACTTTTGTTGTAGGTGGAATAAGTAGGTCTGTTTACTCTACTGTGATTGGTGTCATCAAATATTAATCTAATTAATGTCAAATTATTCAAATAATCAGTTCATTGATGTTACGAAAAATGATTATCACACGTAAAGAGTAAATTAGTTATATGCAGATAAGATCTCCCTCGGGTTGTCCGTGGAGCGGTGGAGATCCTTAAACTCGGGTTGTCCGTGGAGCGGTGGAGATCCTTAAACGGATGTGAAAGAGAGATGGTGGGAAGGGTGTACGAGAGGAGAGATGGTCATATTTTACTTATTAAATCTTAAAAATTACTAGTTGGATTTCTCCGCGCTGATATTTGGTCGGTACCAATTGAATTTGTTATGATACCAGTACGGTACAATTGTTGGAGAAACAAATTGGATCTTAAACTTTATTGAGTCGTGTTCTTGAACTTGAAAACGGAATGGAAGAGTTTTACGTCGATGGTGTGGTATGGTTTTGGACGGTGGAATAAACAAGAAGTATCAATTCATTTAAGGAATTAATATTTGTGATGACTTCAGTAATTGAACTCGGAAATGAAACCTGACGTAGTCGGATATGGCTTAAACGAAGAGAACTTGTGGTGGGTTGTTATCAAATAATATTGTATATTGTGACGACACAATGATTTTCTACACGGAAAGAACTAATACTATTATTGAACTTCAAAACATCTTATTCTCAAACTAAAATAAAACAAAAGTATTTATAACTCAAAACAAAGCTAACTTGACTTAAACTAGAATACTTAAATTTAAATAAAATTAAACATAAAACTAAATAAACTTTAAATAATATAGATTTGTTTTGATCTTCTTCTTATCCTCCCCTTGAGATCAACCTAGTCACCCCTCGATTTATCTTAAACGAATCGGGAATATATCATCAACAATCACTCAGTATAGCAACAAAAAAAGAAAACCCAAAAAATAAAGTCTCAGTGTAGATTTGGGTTGTTATTGTACTAGTACGATACAACACATGTATGGGTTCCGATAATACAGTTGTTACCGACATTGTTCAGGCAGTGCCAATTGAGCTCGTCAGCCACCGGTTCGGTACCATAATTCTCTATAAATTACGATACCAAAAAAAAATTGTATAATTCAACTATGTTTTCAACGAAATTTATATGAAACATCAAGAAAGAAAAGGCAAATTTGCGTACTCAACTTTGTTTGAAAAGACTAACGCACAAGTTATTAGAGAAATTTCAAATTATTACCATGTAATTAAATAAGTTAAGTACGTATATATTATTTACTAGTTTGATCCTCCCGTGTTACGGGGGTTTATTCAAGTTTTTGTTTAAATCGTTTTGCTATTTTATGATGATTTTATTTTTTTTAACGTAGTTTAGTTGTAATTTTATACATATATATTAGTTTGTTATTATATTTTTTAGCGTTTGAGTTTTTACTTTTTTCAATTGAGATGTGTAGGTGTTTTAGATTTTTAACGAACAAACATAAACAGACACGAGCATGTTGATTTTTTTAAATGAACAAACATGAACACAGATATTTATCTAAAGACAAAGGGGATGTTAATGCAGTAGACAATGGTGGGTAGTATCGAAAGTTAACCGGCGATTAAGACGAAAGACCAGCAACAGATGAGAACATGTAAAGGAGATAAACTAAATTAGGGTTTAATGATAGTGTTTACCAATAAATGAGATCTTATAACCCATTTGAGGGCTATTAGGGTTTTGTAAGACCCATAGCTCGTATAAATTATTCTTGGGATTTGATGATTAAGATGTTATTTCACAAATAAATGAGATATTATAACCCGTTTAAGAGTTATCCGGATTTGGTGAGACCCATGACCCTAAAAAATTATTGTTTGATTATGAAAGTTTCATAAATATATGAGATGTTATAACTCATTTAAAGACTATCCGGGTTTGGTAAGACCCATACCCGTGAATTCGGGTCAAATGCATGAGAAACTTCCATTTAGAAATCAAGCAATCTGGTGGCTCTAGAGAATGGGGGGAACAACCTGAGAGCGACACATAAGATTTTATGGTAGACAATTATATAGATAGTTAGATAATATTAATGATGAATTTAAAATTTTAAGAAAATAAAATAAAATAAAGCATACATAGAAGTATACTACTATTTATATTTTATAGTGACAATTTGGAGTATGTATATTTCTATTTTGTTCTTATGCTGGTTGGAGCAAAATTGGAACAAAATTGTTTAATAAACAATTTAGTAAAGTTAGTTATATGCCCTTATTTTATTTATTATTTTTAAGACAATGAGAATATTCTACAAGAAAATCACAAAAATGAATTATTTTCTTTCATGTAGTTATGCCCGAAACAAAGCACTGCTTTAAGATACGTGATCGGGAGTGGTTCTACTTTCCATGCTTACCATATATAATTTTTCATGTTTCCTCGTAAATAACATGATTTAAATTGATGTGTTACGTGACACCATATCATATATTTTGTATATATTCATATTGTTACATGTATATTAGAATGGAATTATTCAGTTTAGGCAAGTAAATATGTGAGTAAAAGTGGACGCACGACAACAAATTCATATTTCTGGTTACTATAGGCATGAACTTGTTCTGACCTTACGCATAACACTCTTAGGCTATGTGTATGTCTAGTAGAGAGCTAAAAAATAGGGGCGATTTTTGACACGTGGTGTCACGTCAGCAAATGAGCGATTTTTATTTTAGGGGTATAACCCCCCCCCCCCCCCCGCCCCACTTATCGTCAAGGGGAGGTTACCTCCAAAAATCACCCCTTGTCACCCCAACAATTCTCCCACTACACTTGGCCTTAGAAAATAGTTATTTTTGTGATTTTCTCGTAACGAAGGCACTTAACATCATTAAAATCCGTATGTACAACTCAAGCAACATCAGTATACCAAATTAACCAACCTATCAGGTGCAACGTGTGATATCTGATTATTAATTTTAATTACAAACATCTCATAATCCATTTTAAAACATTCTTCTTAAGTTTTAAACCACCCTTAAGCTATCAGGTACTTGTGTCTTTTGTTCATGCAAGGAACAAGCATCATGTGCTATGTAGGGACAAAAACGGATGGAAATAAATGACTTTGTGGTCTTTACATTATATATTCTACTGTTTCTAACACATGCTAATTAGTTGTCTTTATTTCTTCACCCCAAATTATAACGCAAGAATAAACTCTTTGTTGCAAATATATGTGTCACATCTTGTGGTTCGTATGGTCTAATTATCATTTGGAATTTATACTTTCCGAATTAAGTAAAAAGTATTTCTTTTAGGTTCACGGCTTAGTTTAAGATTGAATTGGTTGATTGTGATTTTAGTATCATCCAACTATTTAGATAATCAAAATTTAGTTAAAAGACCAAAATGGAAATAAGAATTTATATTAACACGAATTAGAATGTGTGAAGTAAATGAAGTCTCATTCATGACTATATTTTATTTCATGAACCAATAAACCAGAGAGTTCAAGACTTTGAATTTACAATAAAAGAACTTGTGTGGTTTACAATAATGATTTAACACTTTGAATTTCACATAAAAGAACTTGTAGTTCTTTGTAGAAACCTTTTGTTTTATCTAACTACTATTGATTCCAAGAAACCTATAAAATACGTTACTTTGAAAATAAAATATATGAGATTAAGAAAAATATCCAGGATATATTCGAAACATGAACCCTATACCAGCTCTATACTTGGGCCAAATCAATACTAAATAAATTCACGTTGGTTTGGTGTTTTGGTATGTTATCTTGGTATTAAACTCGAGAAAGTATATATCATGTAGAGCCCTATACTTTTCAAGTGTAAAGGCCCCTATACTTTTCAAGGGTAATTGATTCTTGACAAAATATCGATATTTTTAACACTTTTTTTTTCAAAACTTCGAGAATATTTGAGAAAATCTTTAACTCATATGGCTAGGTTGAAAGTCTCAAACATTTATCTCGCTTCGGTTATTGATTCTTAATTGTTGATTAGTTGGCTTGTTGGTGCTTGTGTCAGTAGTTCATATGTTAATCATTTATTATCGAGTCTGAAACAAATACATTGTTTTTGTGTTTTTTTAAATTATGTTTGGTTAAAGTCAAGGTTGGAGCAAATTTACTAATAGTTCAAGATAGCTAAGTGATGAACTTAGCTAAGTTCGTCAGTTCTGTAAGAGGCGAACATGCTAAGTATGCAAAGCATTTTCGGCCTAGGATTTAGGGTTACTTCCCCCACCCGATAAACTTCTGTGTTTGGTATTGATAAACTACGTACCGTGCTAGTTGATCAGTAAATAAATGTTTACACCTGTGTTTCTACTCGTTTTTCACACTCATAACGTACTACCGAAGATATCTAAGAGGATTCCGTACCCTTAGGAGTTCTTGACAGTCTCGTATCGATCCGGCTAGTGACCTACATGACTATTGCGATTTAATCAAACTATATAATAGTATTACTTGAGGTTTGGGGTTACAATGAGATGGCTTAATCCCGGTCCCACACTTGATTGAAAACTATATATGGTATTGATGATTTTTGTGTGTGTGAACATTCGCAAGAAAAGGAACACAAAGATCTTAATTTAAGGATCTGATAACTTGGAACTAGGGATAACAATAAGATTGATATTGATAATCATAGCTCCCTACCCGTTTGAAAATTATAAAATTATAAAAAGTGTATTATCAAGATTCACTGATTTGTTGGATGGTTTATTTTTTCTGTGCGTTAACTTTCATAAGAAAAGGAGGTCCGGAGATCATGATTTGATAACTTGGGTTAAACAAATAGGTTTATTGGATTTTAATAATACAAACTTTGGTCTATTGGCCGATATTAATTCCAACTTAAGAAATTTCCTAGATTAATCCCAACTTTCAATCTATTGGCCTCCACTGAGCCTTTTCTTAACAGGAACTAACCCAGTTAGTTTTAGGGCAAAATATGCCATTTCTGCAAATTAAGGGGGACAAACGAAAAATGTAAATTAACTTAATAACTCAACGACACGGGCGCCACCACCACCGCGGTCGCCTCCACCGACACCACGACCCTCGACACCGCCACCACCACGACCGCCTCCGTCGACACCGCCATTACCACCGCGACCTCCGCCATTGCCTCCACCCCCACCACCGGTGGCGGAGGCCGTAATGGTGGTGGTGACGGTGTCGACGACGGCGGTCGTGGTGGTGGTGGTGGTAGTGTTGAGGGTTGTGGTGTCGGTGGCGGCGACCGTGGTGGTGGTGGCGCCCATTTCGTTGAGTTTTTAAGTTAATTTATATTTTTCGTTTATCCCCTTCAATTTGTAGAAATGACATATTTTGTCCTAAAACTAACTGGATTAGTTCCTGTTAAGAAAAGGCTCAGTGGAGGCCAACAGAGTGAAAGCTGGGATTATTCTAGGAAATTTCTTAAGTTGGGATTAATATCGGCCAATAGGCCAAAATTTGAATTATTAAAATCCAATAAACCAAAAAAATATTATTAAGATTCAATGATTGGTGGGATTCTGTTTTAAACTTTAAAAAAAGGAAAATGAAGATAAGTAGCATTTGTTGAGAGGATGAGTTGAATGAATTATTTTGAGGGAATAAAAAAATGAGATGTTTGATTGGTTAATAGAATTGAACCACTCATTATATATAGAATTTCATTTTTTTAAATCATTTTATTTACTCGTCCTTTTTTATTTCATTCAATTCTTCTTACGTCATATTCTCTAGATACCATCACCTTCAATCACCACCATCACAATGACATGACCAACACCACCACCAACTAACTGCAGGCACCGCCGCCGTCACGACCATTACCTCCACCACCGTCATCGCCACCACCACTACCACCTGTCCGCCACTACCGTCACCTCTACCTCCACCACCGCCGCCACCATCACCTGACCATCAGCACCACCATCGCTAGCGCACCACAACCGCCTACCCGTCGTCGCCAACAATATCGATGTCACCTCCACTAATGCCTAACCACCACTGCCACCATCACCGCCTAACCACCTCCATTGTCGCTAATGCCCTTTTTTATTTTGTAAATTCTCTTTATTTTGAGGTATGCATTTTTGTCATTTACATTTCATTCATATAGTTTTTTTTACCATACAACATAAAGTAATAACAAATAATCATTCTATTTCATAACTTAACAAAACAAAAAAAATGAATGATGATGATCTATTTTAGTTCTTTTTCAATTTCATTCCCCACATCCATTCTATTTCACCTCCATTTTTAACATTTTATTACCTTTTACCAATCAGACTCCTAGGTTTGATAACTTGGGTGGCAATGGAATTGGTAATAATAAAATTGTATCCTATACTCCGTCAACATGTCAAATATATGTCGGCCAACTTTTTTGTTAGTTATTCTGTGTATCCGCATATCTATATACTATATATAATACATCAAATAAGGGCAAATTAAGACACTCATTTTTAAGTAATTTACAACACTTAAAGCATGAGGTACATGTGTTAGTAACGGTAAACATGTCTTTTAAACACAATCTATTCAACTTACAAGTTTGGTCCATTATCTTTAACCATATTATGTTTTTAATTTAACTTGTAAACTAACTTCTCACCCATGATTTTAAACGACTATAGCCTTTTCATAAGTTAATATTTTTATACACAAATTGTACCATAAAAACGAGCATTTTATTCTCTTTAATTTGGATATGATATTGTTGTAATTTTTTTTTTCATTTTAAATAAATTAATATGTTACGTAGGGGTGTTCAGTGTCGGTTTTGATGGTTTTTAAATTAAACTTGTGAGTCCAACCGTTAGTACTGATTTTTTGTCGTCCAAAATCAAACTCAACCATTGAAAGTTGAAACCGAATCGTTATTAACGGCATGGTTTCACTTTGGTTTCACAGTTTAAACTTTAATAATAAATTTAGTTTAAAATAATTAATAATTTAAATGTACCATCAATTTTAACTAAAAACCAACATAATATGATACTTGAGATGATCATAAATAAAAAATAATAATTTTAGCCACATAAATGGTAAATATTAATGGAAGATCTAAGACTGAAATAATAACAACAAAGATTACAAAAGGAATTATATTGCAATTAGGTTAATTTACAGTCTTTTCTGGTTTCATATGGTCGGTTGCCGATATAAACTGCGAACCAACCGTTCACTACGTTTTGAAAATTTTGAAACCGACCAACAAACCGAAAGTAAAAAAGAAAAAGAAAAAAGAAGTCAAACCAATGACTGATTTAAATAATTTCAAGGTTTTTTAACCGAACCATGTAACATCCTAAATTTTATAATATTGAATAAAGAAAGTTACGTTTAGTGATTTCGCGTTATTAATTAATTAATATCGAGTTAAGAACGGATCATGGACTTAGATTAATTAAGGTGGACTAAGTGGTAATGGGCTTTAGGTCCATGGGCTTCAAGGGGTATAAATACCCTCTTAAACCAACCTAAAACCCTAAACCCTCATTTATATCCATCCAAATCTCTACACACTCAAAAACACACACCACCATATTTCGGCCGAGAGAAAGAGAGGTGAGGTCCGAGCAAGCACACGCGATTCAAGATAGATACGAGATCTAGAGTTCCTAAACAAGCTAACCAAGATCGAACGAGCACAAAAGGTATGTTCTTGACCTTTAAAGTTTACGTTTTATTGAACGTTTAGCCTTGAAGCTTGAAACGGTGATAGATCGGGTCTAAACGAAACGTTAAGTAGCGAACTTGATTCTAGGACGAACCTAGTAAACCCATAAACATGTACGGTTCGTTTAAGATAAACCGTAGATCTTGTATTGAACGTTCATGAAATTAAAGGTCCAAACTTTACGTGTTTTTGGGTCAAATCTTATCCAAAAACGACCATAGGAATGATCGCGGGTTAGTCAAATACCATACCCATGGATTTCTCAGTAAAACGATGATGATTTTGGGGGATTAAGATTGAACAGAGGCGCAGCTGGGCAACTTCGCCTGCAAGCTTAACTTCGCCTGCAAGCTAAGTTCGCCCAGCCATAACTTCGCCTGCAAGCTTAACTTCGCTTGCACGCAAGTTCGCCTAACTGATAACTTCGCTTGTTGACAAGTTCGCCTATGATTAACTTCGCTGGACCCCAAGTTCGCTGATGTCTAACTTCGCCTGGTGATAAGTTCGCTTGATGTTAAGTTCGCTTAACACTAAGTTCGCTTACAGTAAGTTCGCTTAATGTTAAGTTCGCTTATTGTTAAGTTCGCTTAATGATAAGTTCGCTGGAGTTAGCAAATTGGAAAATAAATTAAAAACCTAATGAAAAATGTGTTAGGGGCTCTGCCCCTTGGACCCTGCTAGGGGCTGCCGCCCCTAGACCCCGCTGCCAGGGGCGCTGCCCCCGGGTCCCCGTTCGTTGTGGGTTATATAAAGATAGAAATACAACATGAGTAGTAGTAGTTAATTGATACGTGTAAATATTATACAGTTAGCCGTGCACAACTCAAGAAGGGAATAACGATTAACGGAGAGCGTAACAGGATTCAGGTGAGTTTCTATCCCCACTTCCTTGTTATGTTTTCGGGGCTTTGTGCATACTCTATGTGATAGTTAATACACTTATCTTAAGTGATAAGTGTATGCCTTGTATGATTTATGTATGATGATTGTTTGACGGTGCGTGAACGATCTTCGGATATTGCATGAACCGTCAGGTGGTAGTTAAGATATGATTGATAAGTCTGATGAGAGATATGATGTATGTATGAATATATGATGTATGCATAATGTACGTATGTTATGATGATGATACGTGAATGCTCTTCGGAGATTGCACGTATTGTCAAGGAAAGGATGTATGAACAGGTATGGTACAGTTACACGAAACAAAGGGACGGACCCTAATAATATCTATGATGTTAGGGACCAGACCCTTATAATACCTGTGATGTTAGGGACCAGACCCTTATAATACCTGTGATGTTAGGGACCAGACCCTTATAATATCTGTGATGTTAGGGACCAGACCCTTATAATATCTGTGAGGTTATAGGGCGAAAGGCTCTTTAAAACGTATGATTATGTATGTAAAGAAAGTATGAAGGTAAGAATGAAAGTATATGCACTTATGTGTGTATGAAAGAAAGTTAAGAGGTTAAGTATGAAATGTATGAAGGTATTGTATGATTATGTGATTAACTAGAACTCACTCAGCGTAGCTGACTTTTAGTATGCACGCAGGTGAGTAGAATGAGGCAGGTAGCTTGAGGAGGACACATGGCAGAGTTGGACGAAGCTGGCATCTGAAGATTTTGCTATGATGTTTTATTTTAAAAGACTATGTTTTGTTTTTAAATGACTATGAATGCCCGATAAGACAAGAATTATGGTTATGAAATGTAATGGTTTGAATGTTTTTAATGTTCCACGAATGTTTTAATTAACTCTGATATTTAGAACTGCGTTTATGAGTAAATCCAACACGAAAGTAGGGCTACCGGTAACGGGGCCTTACAAGTTGGTATCAGAGCAAAGTTCGAGAGATTTAAGCATCCTTCATGCTTAGACTCGAACAGAGAATGGGATTTAAGTAAGAAAAGAAAGAAGATGTCAGTTCAAGAATGCTATGTGTCGCTCGAGCAAGATCAGTAAAGGTAAAGTGTATGATTAAATGATATATGTTAATGAGAAAGAAAAGATATGTGAACGACAGGGATAGGAATAATTGATTTTTTGATTTGACTAACTGCTTAAGTAGAACCAACACAAATAGACTCATAAAGGGTAGTGTATAGGACACGGAAAGTAACGTGATCAGCTCATCACAGCTGGCCACTGTTATTACCTGTTAGCCTTACTATCCTTGTACTAAATAGTTCATTGAGTGATGATGTTTGTGTTTTCCCTTTTAGAATACGATGGCTGGAGCTGGAGACATTGCTGGAGCTGGAGGTCGCACTGGACAACGCGGCAGGCCTCGTCGTGTCCAGCAACCTTCGGTTGAGACAGCTTCCAACACCGAAGCTGAAGCGCGCAGCTGGAAGAAACCCGGAAAACAACGAAGGAGTCCAACTGGATCCCGTGATTCAAGCAGCTATTGTTCAAGCCGTAGCTACAGCTGTGAAGAATATAACTCCTGGAGGGTCTGCTTGAAGCCGTGAAAGAACTGCCGAAGGGGCAGGTGGTGATGGTAGGAAAAATGATGAGAGGGAAAAGGGTGATTCAAGTGAGGTAAGGTCTGTGAAAGTTGATGATAGAAAGAGGGGCCGAGGCGGTTGCAACTATAAGTCATTCAAAGGTTGTGACCCGCCTAAGCTGACTGGTTTAGGAGACGCAATCGCTACTCTTAAATGGATAACCGCCATGGATAAAGTTATCCGCATTAGCGAGTGCCGTCCCGACCAAGCGGTAGGTTATGCTACTCAATCATTCGATGATGAGGCTATGTATTGGTGGGAGAGTGTGGAGCAGAGGAAGACCCGTGAAGAGATCAAAGAGATGAAGTGGGAGGATCTGAAGGAGTTAGTGATGAAGAAGTTCTGTGCTGACGCCGAGGTTGAGAGGGCGGAGATGAAGTTCCTGAACTTGAAAGCTGGAACAATGACACATCGTGAGTACACCACCGAGTTCAATCGAATGTCTAGGTTAGTACCCGATATGGTTAACACTGAGGCCAAGAGAATCAAGTGTTATGTGAGGGGATTGCCACAGAAAGTCCGCGTGCTAGTCAGGACAAGTAAACCTGCTACCTTTGACTCTGCTGTCGAGCTCGCAGAGGTGGTTTATACAGACCTGGCTGCGGATGACGCAGTGGTGGAAGAAGAAAAGAAAGATAAGAAGTGGGTTGCTCCTGTTAAGCGACCCGGTACTCAGTTATGGAACTCCAAAGATAAGAAGCAGAAAGTGTGGGAGAAGAGATCGTGTAAGACCTGCGGAAAGATGCATGGTGGTGAGTGCAAGTGGGGTAGAAGTTCTAATGTTTGTCTCAAATGTGGAAAGGCTCATGGTGGAGAATGCAGAATGGGGTCGAATGTCTGTTATAAGTGCGGGAAGGTAGGGCATTATGCCAATGAGTGCGGTGCGAAGCCAGCATGTTACAAATATGGCAAGACAGGCCATAGGGCAAGAGAGTGCAGAAAGATTCTAATCAAGCAATGCCGAGGACTAGAGCCTATATGCTGACCCAGGAACAAGCTAGACAGATTCCTGATGTTGTGACCGGTACGTTCTTAGTAAACGGCATTTCTGCTTCCGTATTATTTGATTCTGGTGCGAATAGAAGTTTTGTAGCTACGACATTTAGTAAACTAGCTAAAATGAAAGGCTGCCGAGTGTCTGAAACTTTTGTAATAGAAACCGCCAGTGACACTTCGGTTAAAATAACAAAAATGGTTAAGGATTGTAAGATAGAGTTAGAGGGACATGAGTTCCCTGTTACCTTGTATGTTATGACCTTAGGAGGGTTCGATGTAGTCTTGGGAATGGATTGGTTGTCTGAGTTTGAAGCTCAGATAGTATGTAAGAGTAGAATAATAAAGCTAAGGTCTTTAGATGGTAGTGCGGTGACGGTTTACAGTGATAAAGAAAGTTCAGGGTTTAACGTCATTTCGATGATAAAAGCCGAAGAGTTTTTACGACGAGGATGTGGTGCCTACCTGGCGTATGTTGTCAACGCTACGACCGAGACGAAAGAAATGAAAGATGTTCCCATTGTGTGCGACTACCCAGAAGTATTCCCTGAGGATCTTCCGGGGTTACCACCGGAGCGAGAGATAGAATTCCAGATAGATTTAATACCAGGAGCCCAGCCCGTCGCGAAAGCACCTTACCGTCTAGCTCCGTCCGAGATGACAGAATTAATGTCCCAACTACAAGAACTCCTCGACAAAGGTTTCATAAAACCAAGTGTTTCCCCGTGGGGCGCACCAGTGTTGTTCGTGAAAAAGAAGGATGGAAGTATGAGAATGTGCATAGACTATTGTGAGTTGAATAAGCTTACGGTGAAGAATAGATATCCTTTGCCAAGGATTGATGATCTGTTTGACCAACTTCAAGGTTCAAGTTGGTTCTCACGGATAGATATCAGATCAGGCTATCATCAACTTAAGGTGAAAGAGGCAGACATCCCTAAAACAGCGTTCCGAACGCGGTATGGACACTACGAGTTCCTCGTAATGTCATTTGGTCTAACGAATGCTCCCGCAGCATTTATGGACATGATGAATAGGGTTTGTCGGCCGATGTTAGATAAGTCGGTTATCGTCTTCATTGATGATATATTGATTTATTTAAAGAGCGAGACTGATCATGCTGAGCATCTGAGAGAGGTATTGGAAGTTCTGAAGAAAGAGAAGTTGTATGCTAAGTTTTCTAAGTGCGCGTTCTGGTTAAGAGAAGTGCAATTTTTAGGTCACGTGATTAATCCGGAAGGGATTACCGTGGACCCAGCTAAGATTGAAGCGATAACGAATTGGAAGACTCCACAGAAACCGACTGATATACGAAGCTTCCTAGGGTTAGCTGGCTACTATAGGAGATTCATCGAAGGTTTCTCCAAGATAGCCGCACCGCTGACCGGTATGACCCGAAAGTCGATAGTATTCAGTTGGGGAAAGTTTCAAGAAGAAGCCTTTGAGGAATTAAAGAAGAGACTCACGCAAGCTCCAATCCTTGCTCTACCCGATGGTGACGAGGATTTAGTTGTTTGTGCTGATGCCTCGCATCAAGGGCTAGGTTGCGTGTTGATGCAACGAGGGAAGGTGATAGCTTACGCGTCTAGACAGTTGAAAGTCCACGAGAGTACTTATCCGACGCATGACTTAGAGTTAGCAGCTGTAGTGCATGCTCTTAAGATATGGAGGCATTATCTGTAAGGTACTAAGTGTACTATCTATACAGATCATAAGAGTTTAAAGTACTTCTTCGAGCAGAAAGAATTGAACATGAGGCAGAGAAGATGGTTGGAGTTGATTAAGGATTATGACTGCGATATTAAGTACTATCCCGGTAAAGCTAATGTAGTCGCTGACGCGTTAAGTCGTAAGAATGAGGAAGTCCTTGCAACAGTAAAGTCATACAAGTTGATCATGAACCCAAGTCTGTTTGAAGAAATCATCAAGGTGCAGTCAGAGGTGTTAGTAGATGAAGGGTTAGTAAAGAAAGAAAGGATTTATGGCCAGCAAGATGAGATGATGGAAAACACTCATGGAGTTAAGACTAGGTTCGACCGTATGTGGATCCCACGCCATGGTGATCTTAGAAGTCGAATCTTAGATGAAGCTCATAAGTCAAGGTACTCAATCCATCCTGGAGCTACAAAGATGTATCAAGATTTGAAAAGAGACTACTGGTGGCCTGGGATGAAGAATGATATAGTGGATTATGTTGGTAAGTGCTTAACCTGCTTACAAGTCAAAGCCGAACATCAAAAGCCTTATGGGAAGATGCAACCGCTAGAGATACCTGAGTGGAAATGGGAACACATCACCATGGATTTCATAACTAAGCTACCTCGTACAGCTAAGCATCATGATACTATCTGGGTGATTGTGGACCGTTTGACAAAGAGTGCTCACTTTCTGCCCATACGAGAGGCCATCTCGTCAGAAACGTTAGCAAGCTTGTTCATTAAAGAAGTTGTAACCAAGCATGGCGTACCGTTATCGATCGTGTCTGATAGAGATACACGGTTTACTTCGAGGATCTGGAAGAAATTCCATGAAGCTATGGGGACGAGGTTGAACATCAGTACGGCGTATCATCCTCAAACCGATGGACAGTCTGAAAGGACGATCCAAACCCTTGAGGATATGCTGCGTGCTTGTGTTTTAGATTTTGGTGGAAGTTGGGATGATCATCTGCACCTGGCAGAGTTCTCCTATAACAACAGTTACCATTCAAGAATTGGTATGCCACCGTTCGAGATGCTTTACGGTAGACAATGTAGAACCCCGGTGTGTTGGGGTGAGATTGGTCAGAAGGGGAAGCCTAGAAGTGGTTCAAGAAACGTCTTCAAAGTTCGATCAGATCAAAGCAAGAATGAAAGCCGCTCAAGACAGAAAGAAGTCGTATGCGGATAAGCGGCGGCGACCAATTGAGTTTAACGTTGGCGACAATGTGATGCTTAAGGTCTCGCCTTGGAAAGGAATTATCCGTTTTAGAAAGAGGGGGAAGTTGAGTCCGAGGTACATTGGACCGTTTAAAATTTTAGATCGTGTGGGGGAAGTAGCTTATAAGCTGGATTTACCAGATGAGTTAGAAGGAAACCATTCAACATTCCATGTTTCTCATCTGAGGAAGTGTCTAGCTGATGACACGTCTCACGTACCATTGATGGACATTGAGGTTGATGAACAATTGAACTACAATGAGCAACCGATAGATATTGTTGATCGCAAAGAGAAGCAACTTCGTCACAAGGTTATACCATTGGTAAAAGTGATATGGAAACATCGCAAGGGATCGGATGCTACTTGGGAAGCTGATGATGAGATGCGCAAGTTCTACCCTAATTTGTTTATGTAATAGTTAGGTTTCGGGGATGAAACCTCTTTAAGGAGGGAAGACTTGTAACATCCTAAATTTTATAATATTGAATAAAGAAAGTTACGTTTAGTGATTTCGCGTTATTAATTAATTAATATCGAGTTAAGAACGGATCATGGACTTAGATTAATTAAGGTGGACTAAGTGGTAATGGGCTTTAGGTCCAGCCATAACTTCGCCTGCAAGCTTAACTTCGCTTGCAAGCAAGTTCGCCTAACTGATAACTTTGCTTGTTGACAAGTTCGCCTATGATTAACTTCGCTGGACCCCAAGTTCGCTGATGTCTAACTTCGCCTGGTGATAAGTTCGCTTGATGTTAAGTTCGCTTAACACTAAGTTCGCTTACAGTAAGTTCGCTTAATGTTAAGTTCGCTTATTGTTAAGTTCGCTTAATAATAAGTTCGCTGGAGTTAGCAAATTGGAAAATAAATTAAAAACCTAATGAAAAATGTGTTAGGGGCTCTGCCCCTTGGACCCTGCTAGGGGCTGCCGCCCCTAGACCCCGCTGCCAGGGGCGCTGCCCCCGGACCCCCGTTCGTTGTGGGTTATATAAAGATAGAAATACAACATGAGTAGTAGTAGTTAATTGATACGTGTAAATATTATACAGTTAGCCGTGCACAACTCAAGAAGGGAATAACGATTAACGGAGAGCGTAACAGGATTCTGGTGAGTTTCTAGCCCCACTTCCTTGTTATGTTTTCGGGGCTGTGTGCATACTCGATGTGATAAGTGTATGCCTTGTATGATTTATGTATAATGATTGCTTGACGGTGCGTGAACGATCTTCGGATATTGCATGAACCGTCATGTGGTAGTTAAGATATGATTGATAAGTATGATGAGAGATATGATGTATGTATGAATATATGATGTATGCATAATGTACGTATGTTATGATGATGGTACGTGAACGCTCTTCGGAGATTGCACGTATTATCAAGGAAAGGATGTATGAACATGTATGGTACAGTTACACGAAACAAAGGGACCAGACCCTAATAATATCTGTGATGTTAGGGACCCGACCCTTATAATATCTGTGATGTTAGGGACTAGACCCTTATAATATCTGTGAGGTTATAGGGCGAAAGGCTCTTTAAAACGTATGATTATGTATGTAAAGAAAGTATGAATGTAAGAATGAAAGTATATGCACTTATGTGTGTATGAAAGAAAGTTAAGAGGTTAAGTATAAAATGTAAGAAGGTATTGTATGATTATGTGATTAACTAGAACTCACTCAGCGTAGCTGACTTTTAGTATGCACGCAGGTGAGTAGAATGAGGCAGGTAGCTTGAGGAGGACACATGGCAGAGTTGGACGAAGCTGGCATCTGAAGATTTTGCTATGATGTTTTATTTTAAAAGACTATGTTTTGTTTTTAAATGACTATGAATGCCCGATAAGACAAGAATTATGGTTATGGAATGTAATGGTTTGAATGTTTTTAATGTTCCGCGAATGTTTTAATTTACTCTGATATTTAGAACTGCGTTTATGAGTAAATCCAACACGAAAGTAGGGCTACCCGTAACGGGGCTTACAAACCATAAACACTTATATTTGTACGTGATTAACAAGTTCAAACACCCGCTGCATCGCGCGGGCACCCGTCTAGAAGTAGGTATATGTATTAGTTTATCCGAAACTATCCTTTAGGATTTGCTAATGCATTTTTTTACTCCTTAAATCTTTATATAGTTTAGCATATGCTCTATTCAAATTATGAATAAAAAACAAGTCATATATTTTTAAGCAAAATTTCTGGAAAGTAATCTTATAAAATTAAGGTATAGGCCTGCGTGACACGCGGATGGAATAACATGTCATTAAACATAATCAACTAAACATCAATTTAAATAAACATATATTTCTTTACCTATTAAAACTTGATAAATTTACATTGTCACTAAACAAATCACCATACCAACCAAAAATTAATAGATTTACATTGTCTTAATTTTTTAAATGTTACCAACCAAAGTATAAATAATAACTTTTTACAAACATTAACAAAATATAAACATATAAAATAAATATAAACATACAAAGATTATATGAAATAAAAACACGAGCATGATTTTGAGTTATAAATTTGTAAGTAAATTCTGAATATAATTGAAATCTTAAATGTTATTAAAATTATTAAATATTGTCTAAAACTTTTTACACATATTAAATGAAAAATTGGACGGAAAAATAACATAAATTAGACATAATTTTAGAACTGGAAAAACAAACAATAAAAAGTTGGGCCAATTTGAAAAATAACATATTTGTGTTATAACATTGATATTATGGAAGATTATAATTACAATTTATAACCGGATAATTTAAATGTGTCTTACCGGAAAAACGAAATAATGATGTTTTCCATGGATGGAGGTGATTTTTTATTTAGAACCTAGAAGAACAACATGTAAAACAAAAAAACAGGAAAGAAATATATAAAACTTCAAATAAATATAAAACAACCATTGTTATAGGTATAACAAATAACCGGAAAAACTTAACGGAAAAACTTATCGGAAAAATTTAACGGAAAAACTTACCGGAAAAACGTAAATACGTCCACATATTAGCTTCATCGCCGTTTTTGATTTATAACCTAAACTGATTTTAATAAAATCAGTTAACAATGAAAATAATGATAAAAATGTTAGAGGAAACAATAACCGGAAGAAAATATAATGTTGCCGAAAATGTATATATCAACAATCGGAAATTTTTTATAAAATATAAACTTACCTGAAAACGGTTAATACAAATCTAGATCTAGATTAGTCGGAATATTTGAGAGGAAAGAAAAATATAAAACTTCAAATAAGTATAAAACAACCATTGTTATAGGTATAACACATAACCGGAAAAACTTAACGACAAAACGTAAATACGTCCACATATAGCTTCATCACCGTTTTTGATATACAACCTAAACTGATTTTAATAAAATCAGTTGACAATGAAAATAAAGATAAAAAGGTTAGAGGAAATAATAACCGGAATAAAATATAATTTTGCCGGAAATACATATATCAACAATCGGAAGTTTATTATAAAATATAAACTTACCGGAAAAAGGATTAATACAAATCTAGATCTAGAGTAGCCGGAATATATTAGAGGGTGAAAAGAGATCCGGCTAATAGGGAAAGAGAGAAAAATATGTTTAGGGTGAAAAATTATGAATTATTAACTCAAATATACATAGGTTTATTTCCATTTTTGAGTTAATTCCCATTGTCCACTTCCAATACAATGTGATTTTTAATATATAGGATATATTTTTCATTCTTAAAGACATCAAGATAGCTTAGTTGGATGGTTTGTGTGCTATGTATTAAGACTTTCATCTCGCTCAAAGCCCAGGTTCGAATCCTAGTCCACGCAACTAATTTTTGATTTATTAAAAAAGGTTTAATGACACGTGGCAGAATATTAAAGCACATGAGAATGGAAACATGCTGACTGGATTGCACATATGGACAGCCTAGAAGAAGGCCATGTGTCCACATTGTATTGCTTTAATTGTATTTAAAGATTAGGTAGAAATTAAAAAGAGATTCCCATAATTTGAATTATTATTAAGATATGTTTTAGAGTCTGTTTAAAATTTGGATAATTGTAACAAGTTTTTATATAATTCTTGATAAATTAACCCTTTTGATGAATACAAAAATAACTTATTAAAAAATGACGTGTAATGTAGCGTTTGGTATGCAGGAATGAATGACGGAATGGAATAACCTATTGTGAGGGAATGAAAAATAGTGTGTTTGGTTGACCAAATGAACGGAATGACCTATTACCTAATCCATTCTTTCTAAAATACCCCAATTTCATTCCATCCATACCTCCATGTTTCTTTTTCATTCCATCCCTCCTTAACCTTACATCACCTCCACCACCCTCCCAACACCACCACCACCGAACATCAACACCCATCGCCACCACCAACCACCGTCGCCACTGCCACCAGCCCCCACCACCCCCGCCCACCACTGCCGCCACCTGCCTCCACCAACCATCACCATCGGTGCCAGCCATCCAGCACCACCCGCAGCATATATCAACCATCGCCCAACAATCACACATGCCACCCACTGTCACCGGCTCACCGCTGCCCACCACCGCCGCCACTGCCACCAATCACCACCATCGGCGTCCACCACCGCCGCCACCCACCTCCATAAACCATCACCTTCAGTGCCAGCCACCCACCACCTCCAGCCGCCCACCGCATCCATCAATCATCGCCCCACCATCACACATGCCGCCCACCGTCACCGCTGCCCACCACCACCTCCACTGTTACCGCCACTACCACCTCCACCGTTACCGCCACCGCTCCCACCATCACCACCACCACTCACTACCATTTTAGTTTTATATTTTTATTTTTTTCTTACCTACCAACAATACAAAGTAATGATTTATTTCATTCCCATGTGGTAACCAAACATTTCAGTGGAATGGTAATAACCCATACCATTCCTTTGTCCATTCCATTACCACGTCCATTCCATTCCGTCGTTATTCCATTACCCCATTCCAAACAGACCCTAATAGTTCATTATTGAAAGGTTGTCACTATTGCAATTTTATTGGATTAAAATAATGAATATGACTCATTTTACGCATATGTTATAGTTGTGGAAACTGCCAAAATTTAGCCTTATGTTAATATTTATAAAGAGTGAATTGCGGTTTTTTTTCTTATTTTTGTTTAAATTTGTGATTTTCGTCCATGTGGTTTCATTTCACTTGCAGTTAAACCCGAGTTCACTAATACTGTTAAGTCTAGTCGTTAACTCATCAGTGTGCCATTTACGTGAGGGACAGTCTGTCTTCCCCCCCCCCCCCCCAAATACACCTCAGCCCCTCACGTGAGGCTTGCGAATTAGGGCTGAGGTTTATTTGGAGAGAAAAATGATAAAACTACCCCTCACACGAGGAGCACGCTGATGGGTAGAAACGACCAGGCTTAATTAGGTTGATGAATTCAGGTTTATTTGCAAGAGAAATGAAACCACAGAGACGAAAATCGCAAATTTAAAACTATTGGACTAAAGTTGTAGATTTGGACAAACCATAGGGATGAAAATCGTAGTTTACTCATTTATAAATTTACTGAATAAAGTAAACAAAAGTTGTTCTACATCTCCTCGTTGGTTTATAGAAGGTCGTAAGATTATACACTATTTTACATAACTAAGTCATGCACCTATGTGTCTTCTTATTAGTTCCAAGAGAATTTGGATAACATAGTTTCCATTTATCATATCTCAAAGTTGTTGGGGGGTATGTATGAAAAACGTGAAACCTGTTTAATTCTACTCATTTAGAATGCTATTGTTTAATTATTGTTTAGTTCTACTCATTTCCTGATGTGAATGCTGTTATATAATGATCGACGTAAAGATCATGATCAAGGCTGCAATTTATGAAATTTGAAATGATATCCATGTTAATAGTGACATCAACCACTAGATATGACAAACTAAATGAGGAATTATAAGAGAATAATATGTGGAAATGATGAAAGTGATATACGATAGCTTCAAATGATAACACATTTTTCTCTCTTATTTTTTACTTGTATTAAATAAGCATAAGTGTAACTAAAACATATACGATAAGAAATTAGAAGTTTATAGATCATGATTATTAATTGGCGTTATCGACTAAACCATCACAGGTAAATCATGATGCTTAATTTGGTAATACCGTGAAGTTAATTCCCAAGTTATTAAAGATTATTGGAACAAGTGTCAAATTTCATCAAGCTTATGTTAGTACAAAATTGTAATTGAGATGATAACTGGACGTCTACAATTGATTGCAAAGTCATTGCTTAGAAGAGCAAAAGTTATTTTAATGGACATGTGATTCAAATGCAGTAATTATAGTTCCATCAGTTTTAGTTGGTGTCTGGCCAGTGCCCAGTAACTATATATCCCTTGTATAAATAATGAATGTGCGGTATACATTGAAATTAGTTCAATACAATGCCCAAATATGGAACTCAAAGAAGGTTGATTGTATATGTAAAGTATGAGTAACTATATGTAGTTAATTACTACTCGTTAACGATGGATATTTACAGCTTAGCTTATTGGTATTCACATTAATGAATCAATCTCGAACACTAGCTAGGGAAATTAAAAAGGCAACCGGAAAAAGAAATGAGTAGGAATAAGTTATAACCGATCATCAAACTAAAAAGTATGAAAAACAAAAGTTCTAGCAATAATAATTCATTTATAAAGATTAGTGGAATACTAACAGACAATCCATTTACCTAAATAGATGCCTAGTTAAGTCGTATACTAGTCGTTAATGCTTGTCATAGAAGAACAGTTGCATAATTTTTTTATGAGTCTAAGGCACGCCCGAAACGTGTTATACCAGTTGATTTTGGAGATGAACTTTACATAAAAATTGAAGCAATTAATAAAGATGATCAAGGGAATGGTAAAAGGTTATCTTGAGATATTATATATGATGGTTCTATAAGAACCTTAATACCTGAAACAAAGAGATCTCACTAAACTATATCGTGTTTAGAATTGTATATAGCAAAATAAAATCGACATCGATTATACTTTTGTATATGGAGTGTTAAAAATGATAAAAATGAAAAGAATTAAGAAGTAACATCTTCCTATGAATGAAAAAGTAGAGTTGATTGCTCAAAATGGAAATACACAAATAAAGAATAGATGAATGCTATAGTGAAATGGAAAGTTTGATGGGTGCTTGTCCATGCACTTAAAGTTGAAAAATATGATATAATTGGGACATTTTATGCCAAAATGTAAGATTGGAAAATCAAATTAAGTGTTAGTTTGCGAAATTTATGGTATATTTTCTGATTACTTTTGATTATGATAAAACATACTCTTGAATGGTGGAAGTAGTGACATTTGAATCATAGTTAACACAAAAAGATAAATAATACTTAAATTATGAAAGTTACGAATCAGTGATACTGAAACTGAAATTGAAACTTACATGTACATAGTTTTTAAATTCGGTTGCATTTAAAAGCTATCGAATTAATGAATATTTATAAGTTATCTAGTTTTTAATCTATTTAGCATTTCTATTTTTTATTTCATGGATTGAGATAATGTATCTGAAAAAAAATAATAAATGTTTGGTTTATTTTTAGTTTGTTAATTATACGCATGATATATATGGAAAAACTACAAAGGTTGAGAAAGCCGTGTCTCATCACTCATTAAAGCTCACTTGAAATTAACTCTTTCATAAACAAGCAGAGTTGAGCTAACTCAGTTTGTAAATGAGCCGAGTCCGAGTCAAAGTAAGCTAGCTTGTTTGATTGTTTAAACTAAGCTCATATTTTATTGTTTTTAAGTTATAACTGTTCCACGTAAAAATAACATATATAATATGTTTCACAAATCCACTAAAGACCATCATTACGTGAGGTTTTACTTAAGTAATAATACATATTAGTTTTAACTTAAACAAGATGACTTGAGCTTTTGCGACCAGAGCCCGAGCTCAGGTTTCAGGTTGTTAAGAATAAACAAGCCAACTTGGTTTAACTTCAAGCTCGAGCCTGAGCTAAAGCTGGTTCGACTCAACATATTTGTTAGCAACCTTAGGGAATTAAAACTAGATAAAATCCGGCCGTTAAGATTCATATAACTTCTTCGTTTAGAAGTCTTTTGAATCTTTCTATTTTATAATAGGGAAAATTTCATAAAAATGTCTAAAGTTTTTCTTAAAATAAGGCTACCGGCATATGACAAGTTTTAAAAGGTATAAGATATAAAAACCCTATAAAATCGATGCAAAACATAACTATAAGACTATGTGTAATGATTTATGTTAAAAACATATATCAAAGTGGCACTTCACTAACATGTAATCGGTTAGCCTTTAACTAATCCACAATTAAAAATGCTACGGTAGTTTTAACCAACAACTATGTTAAAGCAAAAATTAAAAATAATAAATAAAAATATGCGACTGGATGAGTAGGGATAGACAACACCTCACACTGTTGAATTATGTCATAACATCCGGGGATCATTGGTTGGCGCCTCATTTTGGTGGTTGCATAGTGGCTTTGGGGCCCCTCGGCGCTAATATGGCACCCTTTGTGCCCCCTGGCTCCCCATTATACTCATCCTAACAAAAGTATGGATATATAATGTGTAAATAAATTATGTATGAATGTACTTAACTGAATTGAGGAATGTTTATAATACTATTCTTATTTTGTTTAATAAACATATTTTTTAGCATGGATTTCATTATCACATAAATGAGTTAGTTTGATGTGATACTAGATGGAGATGGGTGTGGTGGTAAAAAAATGGATGGCAAGGCAAATAAACTCTACACTTTGTTCATCATATTTGAAATGACATGAATATAACTTTCGGTGAAACCTAAAAGCTTTATTGATGAACTTTTGGCTCTTATAAAACTCAATTCTTTGAACTCCCTTCATTTTCGCCTTCTTTTTCTCATATGTGTCCCCTTTTCTTTTTTGTGGGTTTCACTTGTTATGTGGATGCATCATGCAAGTCGTTTTCAGTTGATGTGTACATAAAGAACACAAGTATTTCAAGTTGTGTGATTTCCACATTTAAAACTCAATGTCAGTTTCAAAGACTTTTGGACCGAAGGTACATGTCACTTCAACATTTTCGATGGTGTATAAGTATTGCACATATTATATGCCCCACAAGTTAAGGCCTAGTAGTCGCATGTTGAGTTATGAAGTTGTGACATAAATCTGAATTGTGTTTATTTTTAAATGATGTTTTGTCTCTGCGATGAGTCATTGTAAGGTCTACCAATCATTATTACCTAAGTTTGAGTCCTTATACGGAATTTCAACCTTCTACTATATATTAGTTTGACGCTCCCAGAAAGAACCCCGTAAGGGAAAACCTTCTGGCCATCAGATCGACCGGATGCTTTATGGCATAATTGTGACTTATGTAAAATATCTATTAATGCCTTTTCTTTTGTCTAGATTATATTCAACTAGCTTGTATGGTGTTTAGGGCCAATTTACCAAAACCATGGCCGTGGGTTCAACAATGCAATAGTGTATTCTAAACTTTAAATCAACTGTATAAGTAAATTCTAATATGTATGAAAATAAATGAAAAAAAATATATATAACTTAATGTAGAATTTCTAATCGTCTTTTGTATTATATTAATACTTAAAGCATGTATTCCAATTTCGTATATATTAGAAGCAAAGTAACTACCAGAAGTTTAATAAGTGTGTGATGTTGAAAGTATTCTATGAGATATTTCTTTTATTATACAACTAATAATATTAAAAATGCATACAATATTAAAATTTTGACTTCATTTGGTTGCCAACTGCAGGTGTATCTCTTTTAATTGCAGGTGTATCTCTTTTAATTTGCATGCTCCCGTCATTTATCATTTAGTTTTGGCGACACCAGGAATGATGGGAGACTAGGCGAGTAGGTGACGTTCACTAGTTGAACTCTTGAGTTGAACGAGTTTATTTAACCGCACTGTTGTGCTTTCAGGCGAATGTTCACGGGCGTTGGACTTAGGTCTTAGCTGAGGGTTTTCCCATGATCAGAGGTGAATGTATCTCGATGTGATGAATTTAGCCAGTAGCCATTTAAAAGATTAGTTGGTCGTTAAAGAAAAAAAGATTCAAGAACTTCCTATCAAATATCAATCTAGACTCAAGAGAAGTATGGAAGTTGGTTAGTTGGTTGTTTATTCGGCTTTTAATGAGATCAACATTAATAAAGAGAAAGGTGATGCCTTAGCCCATAACGTTATTTTATGCTTGAAGTTGATAAGAGCAATGGAAATGGGTCTCACGGGTGCACCGTGAGACTCCATTTGGCGCCGTAATCCCGTGAAACACCACCCCCTTCCTTCGTGAAGGGGGCGCGATCCACCCTCCGTCAAAAGTATAACGTTGGTGAAGAGAAAGATGTGGGCCCCATTTGCAATTAATATTTTAAAAAAATAGCCGTTGGCTATTAAATAAAAAAAAAACTTTTTCCATTTCCTTTTTTATCTATAAATACCTTCTCATTTTATAAAAACAAACACACAAAACTACTCTTTTTCTCTCTATAATCTATAAAAATTCCCTATTATTTTTTTAAAAATGTCATCACCATCTTCTTCCTCTTCGTCTTCGAGCGAAGAAAACAACGCTTTTATGTTTCGTGCTTTCGCAACGGGGTGTTATGAGTGGTGGCAACAACAACAAGAAGAGGCGGGTTCGTCAATACGACATGAAACCGGACATGAACGTTTGAACCGTGACCGAGCGGTTAGCGATTTGTCAACATAACCCAAATGAGGATGCGCCTATGTCAAGAAATTCGAAGCCGAGAGATTCATGACGCATTAACGGCGGACTTGATCGAATATATTCACGTTTGTTCAAGCAATCGGTAGTTTATTTAATAAACTTTTATTGTAATGTTTTATTTATGTTTATTAGTCTTTGAATGTATTGTAATTTTTATTAATCAATTAAATTTTTATTAGTTAATATTTAAAAACAAAAGATTAAAAAAATAATAATAAAATAATTGAGGTTTCACATACCTTGTTTCACATAGGGTACTTCCAGTGAAAAATGTGCATGTGAAATGAGTATGTGAAAGCTGATGTGGCGCAGACGTGGCAGAAAGAGGGTGTTTCACCCCCTTGTTTCACACAACCCATTTCCATTGCTCTAATGGACTAATGGTCTATGTTCCACAAGTGGTTATTACAAAAGGAGTCATTAGTGAGAGTTACAAATCTAATCATGTTTAAATTTTTAATTCGTTATAGAGCCTTTTAGGTTAGTGGTAGCCTTTTTAGTTGATTTATCTACTTCGTGCTCTAAATCGAGAGAAAAAAATGATTATATTTAAAGTTTGTTTTCTAAACAATCAACTAAAACATTTTTAGGGATGTAAAAATGAATCAAGTTGGTCATGAGTTACTCTAGATCGATTTGCTAAAACGCCCTCATGTGATAGCGGCGTTGTCATGCTAACACGAATACACGATTACAACAATGTGGGTGTCGGCCGTTGTGGATGGCCTTATTATAATTATGATGTTAAATTTTATCTATAATATGGGAATTAAAAACGGTTAAAGTTTATTTTTTTTAAAGTCGTGGAGGAAATAGAATTTCTAGAAAAGCCAATCATATCAATTATCAAAGCATGTAATATTGTAATGTAATGGTTTTAGTGATGGCAGAAGACCTGATAGTTTCATAAGGTTTTATTTGTTTCATTTTTTTAAACGGCAAACTACACTATTCTTAAATTAGATCATTTTTCTCTAAACTTACTTTATGCCTAAAGATTGCCTCTGAGACTTCAAGAGATATGAGTCTCTACCACTACATCAACCGGCAACCACGTACCCAGTGACATTTCAAAAGTTTTTCGGATTTGTATTTTTATTTTTCGGTTTCTAATTCAATGTCTATGAAAATTATCTAACTTTTGCATTTGAGGCAAACAACAATAAAACTCGTACGAAGTTCAAGAACCACATCTTTACGTCTTGCTATATGGCGACGGTGGTGTGGCAGAGAATAAGCATGTGGTGTAATATACCAAATCTTCACGTCCATTAGGGGTGTTCACGGTCCGGTTTTGACGGTTTTTAGGTCAAACCGTGAGCCAAACCATTAGTAACGGTTTTTATTATCGAAAACCAATACCGAACCGTTGAAAATTAAAACCGAACCAAACCGAACCGCTGCTAACGGTTTGGTTCCGGTTTGGTTTCACGGTTTGAGCTTGCCAAGCCTTTAGAAAATATAAAATTAAAAGCTTATTCAAAATGGACTTAATTTATAGAAGTAGAAGAACAATATATAAATGTGTATGCATATGTTAACATGTTAGATGGAGTATTGGAATTAATAAGCACTAATGTTATTAATGTTTGATGTTACATTACTGTGAAATAGTGAAAGTGAAAGAGTGAAAGTATATGCAGCAATGGTATTTACAAATAATTTATGTATGAACCTGAAAGTAGTTAATTGATTAAAAAAATTCATAGGATATGAGATTAGATAAGACTTGAAGCCCATAAAATTTTCTGTTAAAAACTTCCATACATATACTAAAATAATGTTCTATTTCACAGTAAAACATTAATAACATTACTGCCTATTAATTCCAATACTCCATCTAACATGTATATAAAATATAGATAAAAGAATAAAATATATAGTGTCAAATCTTACGGTCCGGTCCGGTTTTATACGGCCGGTTTCCGGTATAAACTGTTAACCAAACCGTTCGCTACGATTTGGAATTCTTGAAACCGACCGACCGGAAGTTAAAGAAAAAAACCGACCGTGAAACCAAACCGATGACCGGTTTAGACGGTTTCACGGTTTGAAACCGAACCATGAACACCCCTAACGTCCATTCAGTAAATGACATTTTTGATGTTGTTAAACAGATTGTGGATGCTTCGCACACGAGGAAAACGGTTCAATCTATAATTATTGTGGCTATTTTGTGTATATGGAGGAATCAGAATAACGTTATCTTAAAAAATAAGCCTTTGAAGATCGAAAACATTATGGGAGACATAAAAGTTTCAACTTTTTTTTGGATTAAAAACAGGGTCAATAGATTAAAATTAGATTGGAGTAGGTGGAAAATTTTGATTATCTAATGTTCTCTGTTTGTTTTGTTTCAACCCATGCTATATTCTTGATAGAATGGGTGTTTGGCTTATTTAATTTCAAAAAAGAAATTGTCTTTAAACTTGGACTTACCAATGAATTATGGGTGCCTCATTGACATACCAAAGGGACTCGCATGTGAGAAGAGTTTGTGAAATTAACAAAGAACTATATACCAAACATCAAATGCATGGCAATTGATAATAACAACCCTAAACTCAGTTGAGATGATAGTAATAAGCGAAACTTGTATATCGAGTTGATAAATAAAACCAAAACTAAATGACCTCCATCTATTACTATTCTTGCCCGTCAACGATAGTAGCGCTAAGACCTAATTTGGTATACTGGACAACATTACATTATCCCAAGTGTCGATACACTACTACACAAATAAGTATCACGCTAGGAGATCTTATCAGTAGTTAATCATATCCGGTAAAAAGTCAAAGAAAACATGAAAAAGGAAACATTGAAGAAGCCATTGGTAATTCATCACTTGTTTTTTCATTAAATCATAAACTAGATTTTACTGTTAGTAATATTTTAATATTATAAACATTTTCAAAAGTCCACAACCAAATATCTTCGGAAAGACTAAACACAAATATGGGTCATCCAAACATGTTTCCAACCGGATTTAATAACAAAACTACACATATATTTACCTAACATATATGGCTGCGAACAACTGAACGAACATGGACAATACTTTGTTCATGTTCGTTTGTGAAGAAAATAATATGTTCGCGAACACTTAACGAACGAGCGAGATTTTACGTTTGTGTTCGTTTATTAAGGAAATGAACGTGTTTACGAACACAAATAAAAAACGACAGAGCCTAGAGATTAAGATCAATGCATTTACCAATGTGAATAATGAGAAATGAAATGAGAAAAATGCAAAAACAATGTGAGAACATGATTTCTATTTTATGTTAGAGGTAATAAATTAAAGAATATAAAATGTTTAGATAAAATAAATAAATCTACAAATATACAAATGAACAAGAACGAACGTTCGTAAGCACATTCACGAACCCAAATGAACAAATGAGGGCTTTGTTCATGTTCATCTGCTTAACTAATCGAACAAAATTTCTTGTTCATGTTCGTTCATTTAGTAAACGAACGAACATAATCAAACTTCCCATTGGATGGTTCACAAACTATTTATTGAACGTTTGGCTCGTTTACGGCCTTACAGACATAGAAATTCTTTCATTAAGGTCATTTATATATTCCGATTGGATATTAAATAATAAAATGACCATCTAATTGTATTTTACTAGACAGTGTTTTTTTTACTTTACATGATAGATAAGTAACCAAGGTCACCTAATCAATCAATTTATTTAAACCAAGAAAGCTAACATAAGTTTACTTAACATAGAAATCCAGAAGCATTACAATACCTAAACCAAACAAAGGTTGTGTCTTGTGTTACAACACACCTATCCTTATTAAACCATAGTAAACATAACATCATGCACCTAATGCATGTTTCAATCAAGCTCAGAAGTAGCCGCGCTATCCAAGAACCACGTAAGATTCCCTTCGGGTTTCACCTTCTGAACAGGCAACGGGTAACCAACCGAAGCATTTTTCCCCAACGCCACCTTAATCGCATCTGCTGCATCTTCTCCCGTCACCACCATTGCAATCTCGGACGCCGAGTTGATCAAAGGGAAAGTGAAAGTGATTCTAGGAGGTGGTGGTTTTGGTGAATGGGTTATGAAAGTCACCCATTTGGTCTTCTCGAATCGTTGAAAATGCCAGCAGAAAAGTGATGCAACGTGGCCATCGGGACCCATTCCGATTAACATTAGGTCAAATTTAGCAAAGCCGGTTTTTGGTGAGGTTTTTAGGGTGCCTTTTGATACCAAATCCTTAAGGCGTTGCTCGTATTCGTTTGCGGCTTCTTCGGGTGATAGTTTTTCTTTGATGGGGTATATGTTAGATTTGGGTATCGGTACCTAACATCATAGTGACATATCATTAATCTAAAAATTTTAATAAACAATTTACATAATCATAATTATATATATATAAACCTAATTTAAGAATTTAACAGAATAACAAGACCTAATAAACAGAGTAAAATAAAACATAGAAATTACCTTACAGAGAAATCCATCAGTAGCAAGCTTGCAATTCGAATCCAGATGATCGTGAGGAACGACACGCTCATCCAAGAAGAAGATCAACCATTTCGACCAATCAATCGAGTTAATGTACGGAGGTTCCACTAGTTTCCTATCGAAACATGAACTCAAATTCATCAAATCAAACATGATATCAGCGAACCATCACTAGTTTTTCAACATTCGATCAGTAATTAACAAGTTGACAAAGCGATTTGAATCCTAGGGATTTTCAGCTAAATTCATTGCCACAAGCGGTTAATTTATTAAAAACTAAACTCAAATTCTTCAAATCAAACATGATATCAACAATTATCACTAGTTTTTCAACATTTAGTTAGTAATAAAAGTGTTAGCAAACGAAATTTGATTCCTTGGGTTTTTCTGCTAAGCCCGAAAAATGTTCTGTTCCAAAACCCGTTTTCATCCGAAACCGTTTCGACTCGAAACCTGTCCTGACCCAAAACTGTTCCGAATCGAACCTGTTCGGACATGAACCAAACTCTCTTTTTAATCGACCAGTTCCAACCCGAAACCCATTCCGATTAGAAACCCGTTTCGACCCAAAACCCATACTCACCCAAAAACCCGTCCCGACCCAAAAGCCGTACCGATCCTAACCCGTCCGGACACGAACCAAAGTAACTCTCTTTTTAATCAATCAGTAACCCATTTTGTTCCAAATAGGGGTGTGCGTGGTGTGGTTCGGTGCGGTTTTTGGCTAAAACCAAACCGAAAACCAAAATTTCGGTTTTTGGAGTTTTTGAAACCGCTTGGCTTCGTTTTTTCGGTTTCGGTTTAGGTTTCGGTTCGGTTTCGTTTTTTTTGGTTTTTGCGATTTGAGCTTGAAAATAATTAGGCCAATAAAAAAGTTGGCAAAAAATAATAAATTTAGGTGTAAATAACTTTGTTAATTGTAAAATAATAGATTGTTATACATCTGATCAAAAATATTGGAGTTACATAATTATTAAATTCTTATAAATTACTTGATATAAAATATAAAAAAAAAACAAAAATTTAGGAATTCGGTTCGGTTCTTCGTGTTTTTTTACATGCAAAACCAACACCGAACTGTTAGTGCGGTTTTTACAAAAACATAAAACCATACCGTCGGCTTTTGTTTCAGTTCGGTTTTTTCGGTTTGAATTTTTCGGTTTTTTTGGTTTCGGATCGGTTTTTTCGGTTTCTTGCACACCCCTAGTTCCAAACCCCATTCGGGCTAGAAACCCGTTTCGACCCAAACCCACCAACCCGAAACCGCTCTGACCCAAAACCCGTCCCAAACCCAAAACCCGCTCCGACCCGACCAGTTCCGACACGAACCAAAGTAACTCTCTTTTTAATCAACCCATTCAGACCCGAAACCCATTATGTTCCAAAACCCGATTCCACCCGACCCGAAACCGCTCACCCGATCGTACCCGAAAACATGATATCAACAATTACCACTAACTTATTCAACATACAATCACTAATCAAACATTTAACAGATTAATTTTTTCAAAATTTAAATCATATGGGTTTAAAGGGTACCTGAGAGTGTCGATTAAACTGCCGCCGGAAAGCACGACGGAAAACGAACCATTAGCGGCGATGAATTTGACCGACAGATCGGCGATGTAGGATGCAAGAGCATCCGCCACGTGTGATTCGGCTTCCAGTTTGTGAATAATCGGTTGTGCCATTTTTTTATTAGTGAGGAGAAGAAGATTCAGAGGTTGTGACAAATGGTAGATATTTGTAGAATGTAGGTTGTATCTTATGCATTGCAACTTGTAACTTGAGCAATAATGCATTAACATTTCACACTTTTGCATTGCAACTTGTTACTTGAGCAATAATCATTCGTGCCATTTACAGGGACCGACATCAAATTTTAACAAGGATCGGTCGAGATTTTAACACATAGATACTACTAATAACTTTTTTCACAGGGGACAACCGACCCCCCTCCCCCTACTCTGTATATAGGCAAGCCAATGTTTACCACCCGTTAATGTGCTGAAGCTTCTCCCTTAACGCTCGGGCTTTAACGTCCTGGCCTGGTGTACCGGACGTAAAAACCAAGCCACATAAGGGTTTAAAACCCCATTTGTAACCCAAAACACCTAGTCTTAACAAAACAACATGATTGTTTCTTCTTTATTTTTTTCTCTTTTATACTTAAAAAACACAAGTTTTTATTTTCGTTTTTTTTCCAATCGCTACTTTGATAGGGTCGTCTTGGAGGGTTTTCAAAAGGGCTTTTTTTTAGATATCAGGGGTCCGAGTCTTTGGAGATGAAAATTTACTGAAAGTGCCTGCTAAGAATAAATGTGTATTTATTGTTCAATAAAAAAAGTAAAGAAAACTCTAATATTAGGTGGTGTTTTTGTATAAATATAAAAATGATTTAAAGTGCGTTACGGGATTGGGAAAGAAGAGAGTGTTTTTGTTTCAGTGTTTTCTAAGTCGTTTTTGCCTGTGAGAGAGAGCAAAATCGAGACAAATATGAGCGTTGGTAATGTGGTTGTCATTTTTAGCTATGATATTTGGATGTTCGAACATAAGTGTTAATAATTCAATAAAAATAAGTTATATCGAAAGTTTTATTTATATGTGCATATAATATAATAAATGACTTAAAAATTACTTGATCAACTTTTAACTAATTTGTTTGTTATATGTTAAATTTTTGTTGAGTATTTATTTTCGTGTTTTTTTGAAGGCATATTCTTTATTTGTAGTATTTTTTTCGTGTTCTTCATTGAACCATTTATTTTCGTGTATTATTTTACTACTTGGAAAGTATTAGTTTTATATATTTAGAAAACATTTATAGTTTACATTATTCTAGTGAGGTGATTAGAAATGGGAACTCATATACCTTTTAACTCTACCTTTTTATATATGCTTTTAAAGCATCGACTTTAGTTCTAGGATGTAATTTCACCAATAGTATCTTTAGCTTTTGTATTGGTTTTAGTTATGACCCCTAACTTAGAATCTTGAATGCTTATCAATAATTGGTGCCTTGGTGATGAATTGAATTACCCATGAAATATTGATTTGTAGTTAATATTCTCATCTTTACAATATAAACTTTTAGTTTCTTATTAATCATTACAAACTTGTTTCGTGTTTTGTAAAACTGAAAAACGTTGACCCGTTCTTGAATTCGAGTCAATAAAATTACAGCTGACTAGTTAATGGACAACTTAACCTAAAAACTCATCTCATATTTGTATTTGACTCGAGCCAGCTCATGCTTCATTGAGTTGATTCGTTTTTCCTTTTTATGATTTAGTATACTATATATTTGTATTTATACAATTATAATACATCTATAATATCATATAAGCTGATGAGCAGGCTATCTTATAAATCAGTAAACTAGCAGCTACCTATCATTAGCTCGCGCGAACTCCACTCAAAACGTATATGAGTCAAGTTGAGTGAGTCAAATCAAAATAAACTAAATCTAATCATGTTTTCAAACGATTTACAAGTCATAATTTATGTTTGAATTATGTGATTACTCATGTTTTGTTGGACATGTATTTTTTACTTTCTTTTGTTAAACGATGAAGAATGTGAGTTTTTGTGAAAATATCTTAGATATTAATAATGGGCTTAATGAAAGAAACTTTATAGAAAAAAAAAGGTGGAGTGTTTGTTTTCGACTTTTTCTAATACGTTGATTAGTTTTTCTTATTTGTTGTAAAAGGGTGTCTAGTGCCATTTATAAATCATGTAAAAAGGTCTTTGGTTTCTTGAAGCATTTAAAGTAGGTATTAAGACCACCCGTAGTGGCAACGTTGCCACTAACATTGAGGATGAAAATGCGGGGGTACACCGCCCCCCCTGCGTTATATGAAATTGATTTTTGACTGCGTTGTATACAAAACGCGGGGGTTGGCACACAAATAAAAAAAATAGCCGTTGGGTGGGTGGGTCTTGTTGTTATGGTGGTGGTGGGTGAGTTACAGATCGTAGAAGAAGGAGAAAAATGGTGGTGGTGGTGGGTGGTAACGGGATCGCCGGAAAAATGGTGGTGGTGGCCGGCGAATTGAAGAAGACGAGATGAGGAGTGGTGTATTATATATTTTTATTTTAATTTATAACCCACACCATTTTGTTATTGTAATTTTAAACCCATAATATATTTTTTATTGCAATTTTAACCCCACACCATTTATAGGTAAATAAGTTTCAAAATCTCCATATTGGTAAACACTTTTTACCCAAACCCCTTTGGTAAAAAAAAACTTGGTTTATGCTTATGTTTATGTTACTAATATCATAACTATATCAAATATTCATCGTAAAAATAATAATAATATGAGATTATTACATCCGTTTAATGTATTTTTTAATTTTAATGTAGTGTTTTAATTATATATTTAATTATTTAAATGAATTATTATTTAAAAAAACAAATAAAATTAATAATGACTGGGCGCCACGTGGCGCATAACCCCTGAATGTGAAGAGTTATGACTACAGCCTGTTTTTGTACAAACCATAACTCTGACTGGACGCCACGTGACGCATAACCCCTGGATGTGGAGCTTTATGACTACACATGGTCTAATAAGCTATTAAATTAACATTTAAGTTATTTATGTATTTTTAATTATTTGTTTACTCATAAAAGTTTGTTGTGGGAGAATTGTTGGTTTAACGATAGTAGTATTATAAAATTTTAAAGTCAAACTTTACTTTCTGAATACCCAAAACTGGTTAGTGTTTACGCGATACACTTAGACCTAAGATGTTATAAAGTCATGTCAAATTCAAATTGTAAGACTTGAATTTGATCCATTCTACCTAACAAAAATATAAATAATAGTTATGCTAATAAAATGCATTAATAAGTTCAAGTCATATCGAAAGCTGTCTTGTTAGATTGAAATGGCAAAAAAAAGTTCAATGTAATTTTACTGATGTAAGAACTAGCATACAGATGTATACAAATCGGGTTTTTTCTAATACCTGGGTTCGGGTATAAACCGGGTACGGGTATGATCGGGTATTGGAAAATCGGGTATTGAGATAAATCGGGTAGGGTTCGGATAGGGTATTGGGGAGAAAAACTCAACCCTATGTACCCGGGTAGGGTATGATCGGGTTCGGGTATTGGAACCGGGTATGTGTCCAGGTACGACCGGGTATTAATACCGGGTTTTGAATTTATAATTTTTGTCTACATTTTTAAGTTTGTTTAAAATTTAAATTTGCTTTGTAATTTATAAAAATTTAAACTAAATTACAAAAACCGTAAATCCACTTAAGTACAAATCATTACTTAATAATATGTATTTTTTAAAAACTTAAATATAAAAGTTGTGAAGTAAACATAAAAATATACCATAAAAACTCATGTATTATTTCGGGTATTAGAAAATTGGTATCGGGTATCGAGTATAACCGGGTATGGGTATAGGGTATGACCGGTTTCGGGTATTTACGGGTATAAATCGGGTACGGTTCCGGGTACGAGTATTGAGCTGAAAATGCATACCCTATCTATACCCTACGGGTAGGGTCGGTTCTGGTTTAGGGTATAGAATACCGGGAATTAAAAAAACCGGTTCCGGGTATGTTTTTCGGGTCCGGTTCCGAGTACGGGTTTTTTGTGCACCTCTATTAGCATATATACATCGATCATTGATTCTGGACTTCTGGTGGGCTGCTTTTACTCGTAGACTGCAGTAGTGGGCCAACACAGACATTAAGCATTGGGCTTCAATGATTGGATAGCTATTTATGGATTGGATTATAGTGGGCTGCAATAGGGCTGCAATAGTGGCTCTATCCATACCCTACGCGTAAGGTATGAATAGGGTATGTATTTCGGTATCGGAACCCGTATCCGAACCGACCCGATTTGTACCCGGTAATACCCGAAAACTAGAACCGCTTCCGTACCCGGAACCGGTTTTTCCAATATTCGAAACCGGGTTTTTCAAATACCTAATCTATACCCGAATTTTCCCAAAAACCCCTGAAAAGTATAACCCCTTAAAAAATCAAATCTATACTCGGAAAAAACCCAAAAAAAAGAATCCAAAAATAGGGTTTTCTCAATACCCGGAAATAAGGTATTCAAATACCCAGTTTTATAAGGTTCTATACTCGATCCGAACCCAACACATAGGGTATGGTTTTTAGAGGTAATAACCGAACCCGACCCGGGTATTGCCAGCACCCGATATTTCAGTACCCGGTCATATACGAACTAGGTTCCGTACCCGTAAACGGGTATTTGAAAAACCCGATTTATGCACCTCTAATAATAGATAATTAGATACATTCTCAAGTTGATTTGGATCCATCCGTAATAAACAACAAAGCTTGCAACACATTCACATCATATACAATTATAAACACAATAACCAGTATAAATTGAATGACGATATGATTTATTCATCAATAAAAAGACTGACGTTGAAGCCGATAATTTGATTACCTGGGTTTTCTATGGGGATTAGGCTCGCCTAGGTTAATAAATTTTAGGGTCATAGTATGACTCATTACATTCCATGAAGTCAACTATACTAGGTCTTTAAAAACATATTCTATTGGTACATGTTGCAAACAGTTTTCTTCGGTTCAGGACCGCGCTCTCTTGAAAACCAAAAATAACTGAAAATCATAATTGATGTAAACCAAGGACGGATGACAGCCTATTTACTTTATTCCGTCTATAAGTGGGTAGTTCAGAACCATTTGCTACTTGGGCATGGCTTTTGAGCCATCATTTTATTCACACCACCAAATTTGTGTATTTTTTGCTATTTTTCGTTTCACATGTTAAAGTGTCCTTAGGTAAAATGAGCTTAAACATAAAATTTGACGAAATCTAGAGACTTATGATTAGTTAATAAAATGGGACTACTTAATGTCAACGATATGGGATGATTTCCCATATCTCACTTTATTTTATGTTGATTGTATGATTTATTATATTGATACACTTTCTGTAATATGCTTCTTGTACTATTATATATTGCTCATGTAACTATTGTAAAATATATCAATATAATCCAAGGTTATACCTTTTATATGGTATCAGCCAAATAATACGGTCCTAACCCTATTGTTATTTCTCCCCACCGCCGCTCTCCCTACCCCTCTTCTACCATCTCCTATGGCATTTTCAACCCCTGAAACAACTCTATCCATGACCACCCTCCTTCATATGCTTACTATTAAGCTCTCCTCCACCAATTATTTGCAATGAAAAAACCAAGCTTATCCCCTTCTCTCTCACCAAAAACTTGTCGGCCATATTGATGGCACATCTCCCTTACCCTCACCGGATATCACCACTGATGGGAAAACATGCCCAAGCCCTGCTTATGCCACTTGGATTGAAGAAGATCAATGTATCTTACTTCTTCTCCAATCTTCTTTAACCGAGGAAGCCATGGCAGAGGTAATCGGGGTCACCATTGCCCGTGATCTCTGGACAACTCTTGAGCGTGCCTACAGTTTTCATTCAATTGAACGTGCTCAAAATCTTCGAGATGCTTTGCGTCAATTAAAGAAAGGTACCCTCTCCGTTTCAGATGATGGGAAGAAATTTAAATCTTTTTGTGACCAACTTGCAACCATTGCTGAACCGGCTACCGAGTCTGACAAGTCCCATTGGTTTCTTTGTGGCCTCGGGCCTGCCTTTGAAGGATTCTCTACTGCCCAACGAGCTGTTTATCCTCTACCTCCATTTCGGGATCTGCTTTCCCGAGCCGAGAGCCATGAGCTTTTTCTCGTTTCGTTACATGGTACTTCCACGCCTAATGTTGCCTTTAATGCGCAGCAGCATTCTTCTCGTAGCAACGGTTCCCCATCTAGTGGTCGAGGACGGGGTGGGCGTACTTTCTCGGGAGGCCGCGGTAGGCGCCCTCCTCAGTGCCAGCTTTGCCGAACCGAGGTCACTATGTCTCCTCGTGTCCCCAACTAGAAAATTTTCTACAACAAGTTGCTCACTATACTAATGCAAATCTTGAACGCTCTCCTCATTGTCAGTTGTGTCGAACTAATGGTCACTATGCCTCCTCATGTCCTCACCTAAACACTTTTCAACAACACACTGCTCCTCATACCAATGCAAATCTTGCACAAGCTTTCCACTCTATGTGCAATGTTAATGATCAATTGCCAGATTGGTGCGTTGATTCAGGGGCTACCGCTCACATGGCTCCTTCCACCCACCATCTAGATCATGCTCAACCCTACACGGGTCAAAGCAAGGTTGCATTTGGTAATGGTAATACCCTCTCGGTCTCTCATATTGGAAATAAAACTATTTCAAATATTCCTTTAAAAATATTCTTGTCATTCCTCATTTGTCTAAAAACCTACTCTCGGTTAGCAAACTTACTGATGACTATCCTATTGATGTTTTATTTTCTCGTCATTTTTTCAGCTCCAGGATTGTCTAACCGGGAAAATCTTGGGCAGCGGTAGATGTGAGGATGACCTTTATATCGTAAGTTCTTCTTTTCAAGCGCATGTAGTCACCACTTCTAAGCTCCACGCATCTTTTGAGTTATGGCACAATCGTTTAGGCCATACTAATTATGATGTTATTTCCTTTTTAAATAAAAATGGTTGTTTGTCTGTAACTTCGATATTACCTAATCCGGGTGTTTGCTCTTCTTGTCAAGTTTCTAAACAACATCGTTTGTCTTTCGATATAAATGAGAAACGAGCTTTAAATGTTTTAGATTTGGTTCATTTTGACTTATGGCGACGAAGTTGATTACATGAGCATCTTGTGGTGGTGGCGTCGCTTTCTGTGGAAGGTCATCAGGATCCTGGATCTTGGATTTCTTCCTTCCCAAGAGTTATTTAAAGTGACCCTTGCTCAAGAGGTATCCAATTTCCCTTCTTAAGCTGATGCACTCGTCTGTCACGTGGCCAAAATCTTCGTGAAAAGCACACCACTTAGACTTGTCCTTGAACGCGGTTGTCTTCTCGTTTTTTGGGGCCACTTTGCTTTTTCCCCTAGGTCCTTCATGGCACAGATCAAGCCATGAGTGTCCACATAGAAACAATAGTCAGAGATGCAAGGATAGTCTTCATCGTCATCTCCTTCTGCGACTGTTCGTACGTTTTGATTGTTGAACTTGGTGTACGGCTTCGAATTGTTGTTCCTGTATGAGGATCCTTTATTCTTATCGGGGGATTCTTGTTTTGTTTGCCCCCCCCCCTCAAGACGATCCTGGATCCTTTTATCATCTTCTAGTCGGATAAATCTTAACGCCATGTTCCTGACTTCATCTAAGGTCCTGCAAGGAGTCATCACAAGATCATCATAAAATGGGGAGCCCCTTTGAAGTCCCATCTTGAATGCTTCAACAGCCGTAGCCATATCAAGATTAGGTATTTCTAGGGCTTCCCTGCCAAACCTTGTAACAAAATCCCTTAAGGATTCACCATAAGGTTGGACAACTCTATATAAATCACTAGTTAACTTTTCAAATTTCCTACTACAAGAAAACTGGTTGTTAAACAAGTTAACTAAATGTGAAAAATATGTAACAGAATAAGGAGGAAGACTTAGCAGCCATGTAAGTGCAGATCTTGTTAGTGTGGATTCGAAACCCTTGCATAGACAAGCTTCCTTGAGTCTTTCAGGAATTGGATTGATCTCCATCCTTTCCCTATACTGAGCCATGTGCTCTTCCGGATCAGTGGTCCCATCATATACCTTCATGTTGGGTGTTTGAAAGCGTTTTGGGATCTCCGCATCGCATATCAGTGGAGCAAATCTGGACAACTTATGGCTCCATTCTGGTATTTCAGGAATCGGATAGACCACTCCTGGCACGCTGGATATCATATCCTTAAGCTTCTGAAGTTCCCTAGCCATAGCCTGATTGATACCTGTATCCTGCATAGAGCCAAGGTTAGTGTCTGAGGATATGTGATTATAGGCGTTACCTCTTGGTTGGTTGAACGTTGGCATCCCAAAAGTGTAGTTAAGATAAGAGGCATCCTCTACAGTAGCAGGTCCACTAGAGGCAATGGTCTGCATGGGGATGATGTCCCCTTCATGGACCTCTGAAGACCTTTGACGGTGAATTCCTGAGGATCCTTGATTCTGCCCGAAGGATCCTTGAGGTTGGGAGCTGAAGGATCCTTGAGGATACAACCCAGAGGATCCTGGTTGGAGGATGGAAGATCCTTGTTGAAGGAACGAGGATCCTTGAGTTTGTTGACCCACGGACCCCTGTTGAAGGATAAATGATCCTGGCTGAAAGAACGAGGATCCTTGAGTTTGTTGACCCACGGACCCCTGTTGAAGGATAGATGATCCTGGCTGAAAGAACGAGGATCCTTGAGTTTGTTGACCCATGGACCCCCGTTAAAGGATAGATGATCCTGGATGAAAGAACGAGGATCCTTGAGTTTGTTGACCCATGGAACCCTGTTGAAGGATAGATGATCCTGGCTATAAGAACGAGGATCCTTAAGTTTGTTGAGCCATGGATCCTGGAGTAGTGAAATCCAGCACCCTAGGCATCAAGAGAGTCTGATCCTCCGCTGGCCTCTTTCTTTTCTTGAGATCTTCAATTTCATGTAGGATCCTTTGGTTGGTTTTGTTCTGCTGCTCCATGTATACCTTAACCTGTGAAAACATTGTAGAAACATCGTTGTTAGATTTGACCACCGAAGTGGCAGCAGTGGTTTTTGAGCTCTGGAAGACTGGAATTTGTGTCTTGTTTCCAGCCGCGGTGGTCCTTGGTGTTCCCGTAATTGGAGGAGGCATCGGAGGCAAAGTTCTTGATGAGAGAGAAACCGAGGATGACATGGTTGATGAAGCGGAGGTTGATTGAGAGGCCATTGATGGTGATATGGGTATGAAAAGTTGAAAATTGATAGAAAATAATCTTGATTATAGCACCAATTGCCCCACGGTGGGCGCCAAATTGTTTTGGATAAAAATCTGCTAAGGATCCAGTATCCAAATTCGTAAATGTGAGGTAGTCTTACTTCGGTCAAAACTTATCAAGGTAATCTCTGGTCGAACTTCCTCGGTCAAGGATTAACTAAGTAATCGTTGGTCGATTCTTTTCGGTCAAAGATCAAAAAGGTAACCTTTGGTCGATGAGTATGTGATTATCGTGGTCTCCGGCACAAAAAACCCTCGGACGGTGAAAACTATCACCGTCAAGTATATTGATAATAAAAAGGTGGTTACAAGTGTGGAGATTATGATCAGTGGTACAATAATTTTAAGTGTGTGAGCTGTGATAGAGAGAATACTCAGGTGTGTGTGTATACAATGTGTCCTATATCTGATCATAATCTCAATTATATATAATAGATAAGAACTCAATGGAGTTATTAATAATAAATGCTATTAACTAATTTTCCTAAAAATCCGCATTTATTTTCAATGTAAACGTAACAACCACTTTGACCACGTGCTCCATCACTCAGGCTGCGAAATAGAAGGTAGACCAGGTCTTGGAGCCGTTACACTTGATAAATATCAGCCTTCATATAAGAAATAACTGTTAATAGCACCAAATATCGAGGATCCCAGATCCTAACATAGCTCTGGAACTCTTAAGAAGGATAATTGATTCAGATACGTAAATATCTTCTTGACTACAAGTTAGTAGATAGACTGAGTCTTCTAATCGTTATACCTGCTAAATATTAGATTACACATGAGAGCAACCGTTAGTAAATAATAAGTACTGTGGATCCTTGATCCTGACGGGATCTGGAACACACGTTAAGGATAACTGATCCAAAACATATGCCAGGATAACATATCCACAGTGTCAAATTTTTGTGCACTAACATAAATGGTAAATAATTCTGGCAAAACCGTCCCATCTATCAGTTTTTGCAGTAATTTTGAATTTCAAAATGACAGCTGTATTCCACTGTCACCCGCCATTTTGGGGACAATTGTTAGGGCATGAATTTTATGCTGAGGATCCTTAATGCTTAACTATCTTATGGATGGAATATCATTGAGATACGTTTTAGGTTATAAAGGATCAACGATCCTCGGTATTATTTTACTAATGATTGCGTTTAGTATGGTGATGTGTTAGACAGGTATGACAATTTTATGACGTGCTGACATCAATTATCCTCATGGAGTATACTCCAGCTAGAATATGGATCTAGGATCCTTATTAACGTAGCTAGTTATGGATGATTTCATGTGAAGATTGATGTTTAAATATCAACAACGGCTATTGGACTTGTTCTCCCGCTTATCTCGCTATCGGATTTCTGTGGCACGTGGTCAATTAGCACGTTGGAAGAGAGTGGAAGACTAGCGAGATTATAGGAATGGTAGTTAGTTTGTTGCATTAATTTTTTCTTTATATACGGAGTCGAGATCAACATAGAACACACACAATCCCACATATTCTAGTTGTTAAGATATTTTGTACTCACATAGCATTAGTTGATCATCAACTCCACAACACTTGTAATCACCTTTTACCCTTAACAAACTTGACGGTGATAGTTTTCACCGTCCGGGGGTTTTTTGTGCCGGAGATTACTATAATTACGTACCATCCGACCAAAGATTACCTTGTTAATCCTTGACCGAAGCAATTCGACCAAAGATTACCTTGTTAGTTTTTGACCGAAGTAAAGATTATCGTAATTAAGGGTTTTTTCCCTCGTGATCAAATCCTTGTGTTCATCAAGATTTCGATTATACGTTCATTGATATCGTGTTAGCACTATACCTCACTTGACAGATTTGGATATATTATCCTTAGCCGATTTTCATTCAAAACACTATTATATATAGCTCATGTAACTATTATAAAATATATCAATAAAATTCCAAGGTTATACCATTTATACTTAAATGGATATCATGGTATCAAGGGGGTGTTAGTTTGGTTATATATTTGGGGTTTTGGATAAAGAATAATGTTTTTTTTTCTAGAAATATAACCAACATAATAAAAATTGCATTTTAAGTACTGGGGTTTTGGTTTGAATACCAACAATGTAAATTAACACATGTTTACAAAATATAATCTCTCACTACCATCTATACGTGCCAAGTTCTAAAAGATAACCAAAATTAGAATGCATCAAGTTTCAAACCATTTTAATTAACCAAGAAACGCATACAGTCGAACGCCAAACCTTGAAGCCTAGTGGTATCAAAGAGGGCTAAATGGTGCCCATCTCTTTAAGGTTAAGGTTGGAGTCTCAAGGCTCGTAGTAGACAGTGACGTAGATTTAAAAGTAGGATTATACACGTTAGTGTTTGTGTTTAAAATATAAAAGTAAAGTCAAAGCACAAGATGCCAATATGATCTTCATTGCATAACACAAAATCTGTAGTTTAATATGAAGTAAAAATAAATTGTTTTAAGATTAAGTCATAAGATGATAAGCATAAGTTAAAAGATAAGCCAAGTATTTACACATTAAATCTTTGTAAGGCGACTTTGTGTAATCTCTTGGTGATTTCTATTTTTAACAACTTTGGTTCCAAAGTTTGAATTTTAAAGTTGTAATTATAGACTTTTTTTCGTTTTCATATGCTTTATGTAACATCATATACAATTTGAGTTAGCCTACCTTTTTTATTTTGAAGTATCTTAATAGATTTCTTGAATAAGTTACTTAACTTTGAAAATTTAATATTGAAAACAGTAAAAGAAAAGTACACCGATTTGTACAAGTCCTTTTATAAACACGGATCTATTATCAAATTTGGTTTCAAAACCTAACTCTCCCAAAAAGCGAAATTAAGTTCCAGTTTTAGATTTCGCTTTCGGTATGATAATTTGTCGTTATGGTTCTTAAAACTGTTCATTTATAAGAATAATCACATTTTTAAATATATTTAAACGACAATGTCTATTTCAGATGAATATTTACCTCTATAGAAGTGAAGCATAACCATTTCATATACATACTTTATACATTTGTACAATCTTTTTTAGAATGCAGAAACGAACCACTGTCGGGGTGTTCAAGATTGTTTAATTTCACCAACTTATAAACTATTAACTTTTTAAAAAGTTAATAAGTTGTTATGGATTGCTTATGTAAATTCTGACTTATTTAGACAAAAAGTTGTGAGGAGGTAAAATAAGGAATCCCAAACACCCATATATGAAATTTTAGTCACACATCTATAGAGTAAACAAAGAAAACCTCAAAAGCTTCGAGTTTTATTACAAATCTTTACATAGTTTATTCATACCGAAAGAAAACATAATGTTATTAGTTATCACATGTAGTAGTTTACTTAAAGCTCTGAAGTAGCATCCTTATCCAAGAACCATGTGAGCTCACCTTCTGGCGAAACCTTTTGCACGGGCAAAGGGTAATAATCATTTGCATGTTTACCCAACGCCACCTTAATTGCGTCGGCTGCATCTTGTCCCGTCACCACATTTGCAATCTCGGATGCTGAGTTTATCAACGGGAAAGTGAAAGTGATCCTATGAGGTGGTGGTTTTGGTGAATCCGTTATGAAAGTCACCCATTTTTTCTTCTCAAACCGTTGGAAATGCCAACAAAAGAGTGATGCAACATGGCCTTCTGGACCCATTCCAACTAACATTAGATCGATTTTAGCAAACCCCGTGGTTGGTGATATTTTTAGTGTATTGTTTGCTACCAAATGTTTTAGTCGTTGCTCGTATTCCTCTGCTGCTTCCTCAGGTGACAAGTTTTCTTTGATCGGGTAGATGTTAGATTCGGGTATTGGTACCTAACAATCATATATGATAATAAGTAACCTTTTTGTTAACAATTGTACATATTGACTAGGACTGTTTGGAGTGTTACTAAAACAACTTCAAATAATGATAAAATGTCAAGACAATGATAGCATGGCTTTCAATGTTTAATCATGAAAGTTGAATATGAAATAACCTTACTAAGAAACCCGTCATAAGCGAGTTTGTAGTTGGAATCTGGATGATCGAGAGGAACAACTCGTTCATCAATGAAGAAAATCAACCACTTTGACCACTCGATGGAATTAACGTAAGGAGGCTCCGTTAATTTCCTATCAAAGTTAAAATCAAATTCATCAACAAGGATTGCAATATTTCTACTTTCATCTAACAATTAAATATCAAGCGAGTAAAAATTTAAATATTACCTGAGTGTATCAATCAAAGAACCACCAGAGAGTGCAACAGAGAAAGTACCGTTAGCGGCAATGTATTTAGCGGAAAGATGGAGGATATAAATTGCAAGAGCGACTGCGACTTGTTCCTCATATTCGAATTTCTGAATAGTTGGTGGTGCCATTATTTATCAATCAATCAAATTATATGGAATTGAGTTGACAACTTTGACATACATCTACCACTATTTATAGCAAGAGTTCAAGAGAGAGACATTTTTGACTAGTCATTATATTTATCGGATCTATTCTACTACTATATTTTTTTTCTCTATATTATAAATCTCTCTATTATAGTTTGTACATATAAGTTTTAATGGGTGGTACTTTTGATGTTAATAGTTCCAACTAAACTATTTATTGATTATGTTTTTAGTACATTATATTCAACATATTATTTTTAATACCTAAGAAACAAATATATGCTATTCAATAAAAACATAATACTGTTAAACCGTAGTGCATATCAAGATTTGTGTCATCGAATGAGCCATAGGATAAATTTATGCATGGTTAAATTTTTACTAGTAAACCATTATTAAAGTTAGTTATACGTTATTCATTACAGCTTGTATGTTGATCAATAATCATTTATTGACAAGTACAAGTATGGCAATGTAATTAGAATAAAGGTTGTGGTGGGGTTTTAGAGCTAAATCCAAAACATCAAGTTATGTTAAAATTAGAATGGATAGCTATTGTGGGGTTTAGAACTAAAACTAAAAATTAGGATAGGTGTTGTGGATTTTAGAACTAAAACTAAAACGTCAGTTATATATGTTGAAGCTCTTATCCCTTTAATATTGTGTTGTTGTTTAAAGTTTTGTTACTACGTTAAACCCCTGCTGCGTCCCACAATTATCACCTTTTTCTCTTTTGCCACCCGCTAATGTGTTGAAGTCCCTCTCTTACCGCTCGGGGTTTTAACGCTCAGGCGCAGTGTGTCAGACGTTAAAACGGGGCCACATTAGCTTTTGAAGCCTCAATTGCAGCCCAAAACAATAAGACTTAACAAACATCATTGTTTTTTTTTGTTTTCTTTTATAGATATAAAAATAACAAAACGTGTTACGGAACAGTATAGAGAAGACAATGCATCTTTTTAGTTTTTAGTGTTTTTTGAGTCGTGTTTGTCTGTGAGATGGGCAAAATCCGGACAAGGATGAGCATTGGTGCCGTGTTTGTTGTATTTAGCCATCATATTTTGGATGTTCAAACGTTTGTGTTAATGCTTCAATAATAATAAATTATATCAAAATTTTGAAGCATTTTATAGAAAAAAACGTGGAGTGTTTGATTTCGACTTTTTCTAATACGTTAATTAGTCTCTCATTTATTTTAAAAGGGTGTCTAGTGCCATTAAAAGGTCTTTGGTTTCTTGAAGCATTTAAAGAAGGTATTAATAAGCCAATAAATTAGCATTTATGTTATTTACATATTTTTAATTAAATGTTTACCTATAAAAGTATATCGTGGGAGAATTGTTGTCGGTTTAACAATATTAGTAACTAGGTTATTAACCCGTGTACTATACGGGTGGAAATTAGTAATTCGTCAGCTAAACATATATGATTATACATTTGAATACAGAATTATTTATTTCTATGCAGAATTATTTATTTATTTTTTGAATTATTATTAATTACATAACTAAACTCATCGCAATTTATACAGATCTCTAATACAATATTGCTTTAAGATTTGTTATATCATCAAATCCAATGATATTGTAGTCTCCTCAAGAATTAAACATCCTAGAAATCTTCAGTAGCTTTGGAATACCGTCTTCTCCACTTATCACCACGACCATCCCATCTCTTTTGTACATATAATATTTTATTTGTAATTAATGAATATAAAGATCTTTTATTTGTGTTTAGTTTCCCAAATTTATTAATGTGTGCATGGATGAGATTATTGACATTTTGCACAATGGTTTAAGGATTAATATTAGTTTAATAAATTTTATATATGTTTGTTATTTATTCCTCATAATATTATATGAATAAATTTTATAACCAAAAATACAACATTCTTGACCTCCCATAAGATATAAAAATATCTAACAATATCAATTTCTTTTAAATGTTACGTTTTAATATATCAATTTGAGTTTCTAACACCAAATACTACTTGATTATATAAAGATAATTTAAAAGTTTTAAATAACAAAGTGCACCTTGTTTGCATTTAATTTCTTGTTACATTGCCTTTTGTAATAATAAAAGATTGATAGCAATCACTTACATAGAAAAGAGAATTTTGTTGTATCAAAGTAGGATCGAGGTGCTTGGAAAACTTATTATGGCATCTACATAATTTCAAGATGAAACACAAATCAAACTCCAAAAAAGATACTAATACAAAGTCAAAAACATTAACAGTTGCCCACCCATAATAAATTAGGGTTAAAAAGTACCAAAACAACTACCAACACGAGAACAAAAGCCAAAAACATGCAAAATCTAAAAATAAAACACCCTTTTCGTCACTCGGGTGTCGACTCAGGGGCTAACCTAAACATCCCTATATGGCTTGCCTCTCGGGTAGTCATGAGGAACAACGCTTCGGATTCTGTCTGTACGTGAGCTTTGACCTATTGGTGGTAGCTTCGCTCTTTAGGGCTTTGGCTTGAGCTCCTCAAGTCATTATTGGGTGGGGAACACATGTCTTTGACGGGACTTTGACTATGGCTCATTGACCCCTCTCTGGCCAAGGGAGGCGTATACGGCCTTTCTATACTATACCATTTCCCTCTTGGTTAAATAAACCAAATAAGTGAAAATTATAAATACTAAAAAACTCAATATTCCTATTTACATCCAAACAAAAAATATAGGATCTTTAAAACACATATCTCAGGTCCTCAAGTGATGCTTTCTCTTGGGAGAAGGTAAGTACTCACAATCGTGGGACCGTGATCTATCGCACCGGGAAGACGGAGATTGGTTACGACATGGTGAGCGGGAATACCGACCTGGCAGTGATCACATGCGGTTAATGTACGGTCACCGTTGACTCTACAACAACATTAACCATATCAATTTTAATGCAATTACATATATGAGTAGCGTACCTGCCAATATACATTATACAAAAACCGATGAATACATAAAAGAATAAAAAGAAGACAACTTCTAACCATTTTGCAAATGAATTTGTTCAGTCAAACAAGTGAGAATTGTCAAAAGTTCATTATCATGGTGTCAAAAGGCAATTAACAGATGACAATCTTTAAACTCAACTATTAGTTTGATATGGCCATACAGGTATACAAGTTCTATGTGCGGCATTAACGTCGACATCGATGATTTGTCTAAAATACCCTTGATGTAGTTTTACTAATCTATGGTAAAAAATTACTATAATAAAACACAATAATAGTCTTTTATAATTTGCACCCATTCTAAAATCTACAGTGATGAAAACACAAAAAGATCAAAACTTTTGACCTTTGTTATCATGACTATAGTTTTGACTAAGTTTGACCACCTGAAATTACCAATCCAATAAACACAAACCCCAAGAATTACCCACACTTATACATTTGACACATACAAAATCCATATTAAATGATAAGAATAAAAAAAGAATTAGAAAAAATATTTGTAACAAAGGTCATGGTAACAAAGGGTAAAACCATAAAACTAAAAACTAACCTAATGTCAAAAGTTTTATTAATAAAAATACAAATTAAAATGACAAGAATAAAAAGATCAAAACTTTTGACATTAGGGTAAAACCATAAAACTAACCTGTAGAGCTTAAATATGGCTTCAAAATTTTTGTAACTCTTCTAAATTTGTAATTTTTGAAAACATGAATTGTGGTCATTTACACAAAATAATTCAATATGCCCAAAATACCCTTCAAAAAGCACATCTTGAAATATTAAGAGAAAAAAATATACATAAAAAAACATGCAATACAAAATATTTAGGGAACAGTTCATGAAAACTAGATCATTAACACAAATGAAAATTGCACCATTGTTCTTTAGTTGTAATAGTGAACCCTATAAAATTGCAGAAAATCTTAATAGTCGAAATTCATAAATTAACTTTGTATGTTATTCGGAAAAAAAACTGAAAAGTTCGTAATCAATATTTTTTTATCTATTTGGTTTACCTGAAACTTAAAACACAATTTGACAAGCTAACTCTTATTAAATCTAAAAGCCTTTTAAAACAATCTCGACTCATATCATATTTAGTTATTAGTTTATAAAACTAAACTACCGAAAATAGAAAAGTAACTTGTAATAAAACTAAAAAAAGACAGTTATATCTTTTGAGTTACTGTAAGTGAGGAATACATGATATCACCATGAATTGCAAAGTTTCATATTGTTAGAGTAGATATAGTAGACCATTTGTTTTAAATAAATTGCAAAGTAACAAAGTTTGACTTTGACATCAATGTTTGACCTATTTATTGGATATATATTATTTACTATGGAACTTCCACTGAACTTATCAACAATCATTTCCAACGTATTTATATCTTCCAACTACTACATTTAATCTACATAGCTCGCGTAAAAATATTCGCCAATCCCAACCAGTCAAAGAAAATAAGAATCAGAGGGTCGGGCCGCATATACATCGGTGATGACTCAAAACTAAACTATGTCATTTGACTTTTAAAAACAAAGAAAAAAAATGTTTGTGAAAATAATTTACACTACATTAATGTTTGGAATTTCATGTCATTAGACATATGACTCAAATTTAGGAAGTAAATAATTTCAAGCTTTCAATAATTTAATTACTAATCAACATAATAAATTATGATTAAGAAAAATATGAAACTCAACTCAAAAATAGGAAACATAAATAAAATTAAAATGCTAATAAAATGTGATTGTGTTAAATTAAATTACTAATATTTATGATGATAATCAGTTACCTTGTTATCCAGATAGTAATATGATAATTTAATTTTCAAAATTTGAATTACTAAGTCAACATAATAAATGATAATGTAACTTTCAAAATTTGAATTACTAAGTTAACATAAAAAATTTTGACCAAGAAGAATTAACAAACTCATTTGAAAATTTGGTAGCAATAAATTAAATTGAATTAATAAGCTAATAAATTGGAAATGTGTTAAATCAAATTATATTAAATAGCTAATTAAATTAAAGTATAAACAAAACAAAAGAAAATACACATATAAGTATTAGTTTTATTACATAAACAAAATCATGTTAAGACTCTACCAGTCAAAGATGACTCCTGGCAAAAATGATACAACATTTTAGATATAGTCAAGCAATTATGTACCTGTGGATGAACAATTCTATATAGCCTTTTGCCATTGTTAGCCTCAACATTCGCTAAAATATCACATGATCCGGTTGCATCCCATATTTCCTAGACAATCTTGGCAATCCTTCCTAGCATTTGTCACTGCTTACCCGTTACCATTTTCTTATGGCAACATGTGTCAAAAATTTCCTACACACGCTTGTAAATTTGGGCGTCTGTCAACGTCAACTTAATTACAAAAAGGAATTGCACAAGTTTTGACTTTGTGGGCAAATTATAGTGTATTTTTTTGCTCCAAATCTGAGATAATTTACAAAATAATTAGTATGGTCAGATCTATTGCATGAAAGATAATAAAAAAACGTGTCCAATATTCATTGTGATAAGCACCAGATATAAGGTGTTTGACTTTCCAAAGTCAAAATAGAGTTGAATGAACCTTTATCACCAAAGGTTATTGAAATACTGAAGAATCTGTAAAACAAAAACATTATAATTGAGCAAACATAAATATACATGAACCAAAACTTTGCATGAAAAGTATATGTAAATGATCATGTGACTTTATTACCTTTCATCTTGCAGTGTAAGCCTAAAAATACTAACTTTGAAAGAATGTTACTGTTTCCTCTAGAAGGTTATGAGTGGTGCCAACAAAAGGAACCAGAACCACAAGTACTCTCATCACCTAAAAAAACTTTTGACTTTGGAAGAATCTTATTGTTTCCTTTTAAAGGTTTAGAGATTTCTGCATTGACATAACTCATAAGTACTCCCATCACCTAATAAGCTAGTAGAAAACCATTACCACAATTATTAAAAAATTTAAAGAATTGAAAAGAATATGAATTATAAGCATATGAAAGCATACCCGCTTAGCATCATCTCAAAATTTTAGTTTCCCAACAGCAATTCCAACAAAATTAATGCATTCCATGGTAGCGGGTGGTGCTAGAAGCACACTTGATGGTACTGAACTTGCAATCTGAATTGAATTTCAATTTCAAATATAAAACAATTATCTTAGTATTATATGTGGTAACTTCCATTTTCATATTCAATAAATTAAACAATTACCTTATCATTGCCATATGGCTTAACCAATTGATGTCAAAACCTAAACACACGAAAACTCAATTGCATTAAAAAAAACCTGCTACATTTGAAATAACATATGGGTTTTTACTTGCTAGGATGCGAGACGTCTCGAAAAGCAGTATACTGAAAATCAATTAGATACACCAAAAATCAATGAGAACGGAAGATGATATCGATTAGATAAACATAATATACCTGGTAAACCCAATTCGGTTGAAATTCGACATTGATAGAAGATGCAAAAAATGTAAGATTCTGCCAAAAAATTGGAAACATAGTAAATAGACTAATAGGAAAGGGGCATGTGGCAACAAACTCAATTGTTTTAATATACAGTAGGATATAAAACTTTGAAGTTACACTTTATCATCCAAGTATCCAAAAATGGTTAGTGGTTACGTGATACAGACAAACAGACCTAAGATGTTATCAAGTCCTATCAAATTGTCAAACTTGAATTTGATCCATCCAACCTAACAAAAATATAAATTAAAGTTACACTAAAAATAAAATGCATTAATAAGATCAAGTCATATTGAAGTTGTCTTGTTAGATTGAAATGGTAAAAAATGTTATGTTATTTTGTTGATATAAGAACTAGCATATTTACATCCAGAGGTGTACAAAAAACCGATTTCACCCAAATCGGTTATGAACTGACCCAAACTGTCGGTTTTGGTATCGGTTCCCCCTTTTGGACAACCAAACCGGTTTGAGGAAAACCTGGTAAAACCGGTTCAACACCGGACCAAACCGACCTGGATCATGTCGGCCTCTCTTGCTTCTATACCGTTTTATACACCGAACCGGTTTTGACCAAACCGGTTCGGTTTGGGAAAAACCAGTTTTGTACCTCTATCCACATCAATACATATTGGTGGGCTGATTTTACTCTTTGACTGCAATAGTGGGCCAACACAGACATTAATCATTGGGCTTTAATAGATCAGATAGCTATTTAAGGTTTGGATAAGGCTATGTGTAGTGGAGATGCTATAAAATTGGGCGTTTTACGCAATGTGGCGTCCAATCAGCAAAGGGAGGTTTGTGTTTTTGGGGTGTTGTAGCCTCATATATATATATATATATATATATATATATATATATATATATATATATATATATAGGGTAGGGTTATATATATATAGGGTAGGGTTAACGTAAAAAAACAATAGTTTCGTGAGAAGCATAAGAATAGATGTACACCATTGGATCTAGGATCTAGTGGTTAAGATAGGTAGTTTTTAAAAGTTGTATAGTTTCCTATTTACATGGTATAATATTATATTCAGATGGTAAACTTTATTTTGAAGTCTTCTCACACTTCTCACAAAACAATTATTTTTTATTTGAACCATTTTCTCTCTCTCTCTCTCTCTCTCTATATATATATATATATATATATATAATATACATACAGACGGAAGATACCTCTCCCCCACTACAATTCGCCCAAAAAATCGCCCAAGGGGGCGGTGTTCACGCCCCAATTCGCCCACTACATATTGCCTAATAGTGGCCCGCAATGGATATTTAACAATAGCAACAAAACTTGCAACACATTCACACCATATACAATTATAACACAATAACCAATATAAATTGAATGACCATATGATTTATTCGTCAATAAAAAAATTCACGATGAAACCTATCAATTTAATTACCTAGATCTTCGATGGGGATGAAACCGATAATTTAATTACCTAGATCTTCGATGGGGATTGGTCTCGTCTAGGTTAATAAAGTTTAGGGTCATGTCATGACTCATTACATTCCATGAAGTCAATATTCGGTCTTTGAAAATCATATTCTACTTGTACATGTTGCAAACATTTTTCTTCGGTTCAGGACCGCGCTCTCTTGAAATCCGAAAATAACTAAAAATCATAATTGATGTATACCAAGGACCGATGACAGTCTATTTACTTTATTCGGTCCATAAGTGGGTAGTTCAGAACCGTTTGCTACTTTGGCATAGCTTGTGAGCCATCATTTTCATTTACACCACTTAATTTATGTATTTTTTTTTTGCTATTTTTCTTTTCACATGTTAAAGTGTCCTTAGGTAAAATAAGCTTAAACATAAAATTTGATGATATATAAATCATATTAGTGGTGGATCCAAGATTTTTTCCAATGGGTTAACTGTTTTTAAATGCTCTAATTTTTATATGACCGGCCATAAAAATTTCGGGTCGATTCAAAGGTTTAGGTCGGTTCAACGATTCGGGTCGGGTAAGGCCGTAAGGTTCATTACATAACATAAATACGATAAATTAACAAAAAACAAACATCATCATAAAAAGGATAACATACATAATAAAGATACGATTGTCTTTTAAAACAAATAAAAAAAACTTACTTATAGTTGTTCTCTACGAGTTTTCATCTTTTGGAAATGTTGCATTACATCTTCAATCGAAACTTGTTGGAGGAATTCTCTTTCAATGTAACAAATGCAAGCATCGTTCAAGAATCTATCACCCATCCTATTACGTAATTCCGTCTTCAAATGCTTCATTGAAGAAAAACTGCTTTCAACACTCGCCGTTGTAACCGGTAAAACTAATGATAACTTGATTAAACGATAGACCAACGGGAAATCAATGGGTTTTCTTGTTTCCACCATCCTTTTGGCAAGCTCACTTACCCCATTCAAGTCGTCAAACCGTGTATCTTCTTTCACATTAGAAATGTAGTTGCCGAGTTGATAGAAAAGCTTTTCTTTTTCATCAAAATTAAAATCACATGGATACATCTCAGCCAAATTTAGTAAATTTAGTTTATCAAAGGCTACAAAATTAAGACACGGGCTCAAAGAACTTATATAAATAAGCAAGTTAGTGGTTACCTCGTTAAAACGGTTACCAAGCTCTTGAATTTGCATGTCGAGTACCGTGTTAAAATTGTTGACCACATAATGTTGACGATTAGTGATGCCGGTCTTCTTTCTTCGATTTTTCGGGTCAACATAAACGGCTTCCATGTTAACCATTTCAATATCATACTTTTCACAAAAGGATGTGACATCTATTAAAAGTGAGTCAAAACCTTCAAGTCGATAGGTTTGTAATTCTTATTTAGTAGTTTTGACTAGCTTAACCGCATTCAATATATCTTGATCTTTTCTTGGAAGTGCTTCACACAATGTGCTAGTAACACCCAAAATGTGCTTCATCAAATGTAGATAAAACACAAAAGTATATGTTCTCATGTATAATTGAAGTCCACTTGCTTGACTTTTGTGAGCATCAAGATCTCCCGAATTTTCTATATATTCAAGCACATCAATAACACTAGGATATAAAGAAACCAAACGGGTCATCGTTTTTTCGTGAGAACTCCAACGTGTATCTCCGGCTCTTGCAAGTGACAGTTCTTGATTTTGTCCACTTCCCGTTTCAACTTCCGGATTCAATCCCAATCTTTCTCTTTGACTTTCTCTTATCAAATCTACCCGCTTGCAATATGCACCAACAACATTTAATAAACTTGATACTTCAATGAAAAATTTAAAAATTTCATGATGTTTGTTTGCAAGAGCCACAACAACAAGTTGAAGTTGGTGAGAAAAACAATAAACATAATATGCGGATGAATTTTCTTTCAATATTAACGCTTTCAAACCATTAAACTCACCGGACATGTTACTTGCACCATCATATATATCATTGGCCTCTAATCCTACCCAAACTCAAATTGTAATAAGCAAATAATTCATCAATGGCCTTCTTAAGAGATAACGTGGTTGTTTCCATTACATGAACAAGGCCAACAAATCGCTCTTTCACAAATCCAAATTTATCAACATATCTCAATACCACAACCATTTGTTCCTTTTTAGAAACATCCCTCGATTCATCAACTAATATGGAAAAGACATCATCACCAAGTTCATCAAATATCTTCTTTAATACTTCTGCCGCAAAACAATTACAAATCTCTTTTTGAATTGATGGAGCCGTCATTTGGTTATTCTTCGGAGCATTGCTTAATATAACTTTACCAATTTCTTCATTTATTACTCCAAATAATTTTAAAAGCTCTAAGAAATTCCCTCTATAAAGAGATGTTTCGGACTCATCATGACCACGAAAAGATAAAGCACCATTAAACAATCCATATGTGGCTAAAATCGAAGCACTTACCCGCATCTTATATTCCCTTTTGTTTTTATCAGTTTTTTTTATCAAGTGCCACATGTACAGATTGAGCTTGGTTAAGTAAGTCTTCCCCTCTTTTACGCGCTTTGTCATGTATACTATTGATTTTACCAGCATGAGTTGTAAATCTTGAGATTCTATGCCAACACCGTACCCCTTCACTCACAAAAGCATCATTGTGTCCAATTTCCTTAAACAAGTAACAATATAAGCAATACACTTTATCCGTTTTGACACTATATTCCAACCAATTTCCATGCTCTTGTGTGTACCAATCCTTATTAAAACGTCTTGCTTTATCACTAAAATCTGTTTGTGGAAACTCATGCTCTGTTGGTTGACATAGACCTCTAAGCAAATAAGTTCGTCTAATTTCATCTTTTTGACTTGGATGATAAGATGAAATTGGTTTCCTTTCCGAAGGATCCCACGGAAGGTCATTCAAATCTATTCTTAAGGGTTGTTTACTACTTGAAGATGATGATTGAATGTTTGATGGTTCACTTGAGAAATATCTTTTAATATTCATAATGCCTACAAATCAAAATTAAACAACACTAATTATCTAATTCAATTAACAAACTTCAACATAATCATACTTTCTAATGGTAATTTCAGTAAATAAACAATAATAATTGAAGCAAAACATCAAACTATCAAAGCATACCTTAGTACCCTACTGTGAGTCTGTGAAGATTGGAGTGAAGAAAAGATGGAGACTAGGGATGAAGAGGAAGGCATAGGAGGCGCGACGTTGTGGGCTTGTGGCGGAAAGGAAGACGGCGGTCGGCGGTGGACTGCCGGTGGTGGTGGGGGTAGGGTTTGAACTGCAGGAAGCTTCTGATGTGTGTTAGCGATATGGGTAGAAGTAAAAAAGTAAACCCTAACTTACTTTGCTGGATAAAAAATAAAAAAAGGGAAAAACGGAAATAAAAAAAATTCAGCGACATTGTTGAGTCTCGAACCTGGGTCAACAAGAGGGGATGGCAGGATTAAAGAGGGGAGAATTACCACCAAACCAGAGTTATATATTGTATATGGGTTCACTCTCAAATATATATGGGTTCACTCTCATAAATTATACCTATATTCTATATAAATTTCGGAACTCAGTGGGTTCCCGTGAACCCGTATAATTCTATATAGATCCGCCCCTGAATCACATGCAATAGAAATCATCGGTGAGAATTTAAACAAGTTCACTAAAACTGGAGTTAGAACGAAATTTAGAGACTTATGATTAGTCAATTAAATGGGACTACTTAAATGGATATCATGGTATCAATGAGGTGTTAGTTTGGTTATATATTTCGGGTTTTGGGTATAGAATCATATAATGTTTATTTTGAAAATATAATCAATATCCGATAACAATTGCGTTTTAAGTACTAGGTTTTGGGTTGGATTAAAGCAATGTAAATTAACACATGTTTACAAAATATAATCTTACACTATCTATACATGTCAAGTTCTAAAACATAACCAAAAGTAAAACGTATCAAGTTTCAACCCATTAAATTATTAAAGGAATACAAACAATCGAATTAAGTAAAGTTGAATCACACCAAAGGCTTGCAGTCTATTGGTATAAAAGAGTGTTAAATGGTGCCCACCCCCTTAAGTTTAAGGTTCGAGTCTCAAGCCTCATTGTAGACAATGATGTAGATTTAAAAGTAGGATTATACAATGTTAGTGTTTCCGATCTAAAATATAGAAGTAAAATCAAAGCACAAGATGCCAATTTAATCTTCATAGCTAGCTTAACACTAAATCTGTTGTTTAATTACAGTAAAGTTAAATTGTTCTTAAGATTAAGTCATTAATAAGATTTTCTCGTTATAGGAAATATACTAAAGACATCTCGAATAAAAAATAGAACTAAATATATCTATAGTGATTTATATGCTCATCAACTTTGGTTCCGTGGTTAAGACTTGGAATCCTAAGGTCTCAAGTTCGAAACATGAATTGGGGGGGGGGGGGTCCCCTCATTGATAGTGTTTTTGGTTGAGTTAGGTCTGGAACGTCAAAATCAGTATGGATAGTTGAAAACCCGTCTAAAAATGGCTCACCTAGACGGATATTGAAGGGGGTTCCAAACGTTTTTATAATTATCAACTTTGGTTTCAACGTTTGACATTTAAAGTTGTACGTAATTATAGACTTTTTGGTGTTCATATCCTTTATGTAACATCATATATAATATGAGTTAGTTCACCTCTTTATTTTAAAGTATTTGTATATCTCTTAATAAGCCATTAACTTTTTAAACTTAATATTGAAAACAATAAACGAATGGTAAAAAAGAGAAGTACATACACTGATTTGTACAAGTCTTACTTTTATAAACCTGGATCTATTTGAAGGATTAATCTTGAATATTAATAAAGTTAAAGGTTTATTTTATTAAGTTATAATTTAGTTATTTGAATTGTATTAGGTTTAGGAAAGGTATGTCTTGGAGAGCAATTTTAGTGAGTCTATAAATAGAGTCTAGTTTATTAGTTTTATTGATGAGAGCTGAGAGAGAGTTAAGAGAGAGTCAAGGAGTCTCATCTCTATGTATGTTTGATAAGTTCGTGAAGTTCGTTTGGTATGTTCGTTTGATATATAAAAAGAGTCGAGGGTTGTCACCCCAATATCTCGTGTTAGTTTGATTGATAAGTTTGTTTGATTAGATTGTTTGATCCGTCTGGACCAACAATTGGTATCAGAGCATTGACTCGTTGTTACGCACGATTTTATCCGAGAGTCACTTCGTTACCCTCTGCCACTCTCTCCGTTTGTCGGTTCACCTTGTTCGTACGTTAAGTATTATGTTATAAATAAATTTTGAAGATTGTTTGGGTGTTTGCGTCACAACTTATCAGAAACATATATGTTCTTTTAGCCTCCAAAGTCAAGAAGGTTATTTTATTGTAAGTGGGGATCTTTTATTGGGTTGTACGAAAGAAAAAAAATCAAAGCAAATTAAAAGTTTATTATTTGTGGTTGATCTCCTCCGAAGTTCCGTCGTTGGAGCTGCTATTTAGTTTGTGATTACAAAAAGGAATTCAAGAGAGTAATTCTTGGTCAAAAGTGTTGCAAATTGTTATTTTGGTTTGTCATGACTTGCAACAAAAGAAAGAACCAGATTGTTTATTTTTATTAAATCTTGTTGTTTTGACTTTGGATTTTTGTTGGAGTCGCCGATATTTGTGTTGCAACAGCTTTAGTGATTAAGTAAATAATTTGGTTGATATGATTTAGCTGGTGGCTTGGTGCACACAATTGAGAGGCTGTGAAAGGTGTGGTAGAGTTTGGATTTGTGAAGAATCAAAGAGGTGATACTACGTGTGGTTTTAAGTATTAAAGGAAGGGAAAAAAGTTTGTGGTGTTTGATTATTTTTTGGAGATTGGTTTCGGCATCGGGAATCAGTTCTAACTGAAAGAGCGTTCATAAAGAAAGTAAATATAGGAAAGAGATGATGAAGATTGGAGAACTTCCAGTATTGATGAAATCGAACTACAAAGTATGGTCAACCAAGATGAAGGGATTCCTGAAAGAGTATGGTTTTTGGGAAGTTATTGAACCTACAGTCGGTGTAGTTGTAGATGAAAGGAAGATGTACACAACATTGGGGTTCATATGTCAAACCCTACCGGAAGACATCTTAGTACAAGTTGCCATGCTCATGAATGCTAAGGAAGCAAGGCGTGTTTTGAAGATTCAATTTCTTGGAATTGATTATATACGAAAAGAAAAAGATGAAAAAGTAGCTCAAGAAGCCGCTAAGAAAGAAAGATTGGATAAGTTCGTTGAGAAGGAAAGACTGGATGCTATTGTTCAAGAAGAACAAGCACGTAAGAAAGATGCTCTGGAAGCTACAGAGATAGAAGAAGCTTTGCAAGCTGTTTTGAGAAGTGAAGGTAAAGAAAGGTTGAACGAAGAAAAAGAAAGAATTTCTTCAGAAGAAGAAGAAGAGAAAACGGAGAATCTTAAGGTATGTTTTTATTACTCAGACAACTTTGAAGATGAGAAAATTGATATGATAAGTGAGCAGAAAGTAAGCAAGAAATCTGCTAGTGATGATGATGAGAGAAAGGTTATGGAATTGAATGAAAGGAATGGTGCAGCTAACAGGTCTGCAGATTTAGAATCGTGTGTGAAAGTCAATAATCGAGAATTGGTTGATGAAAAGTTAGAACCGAATGAAAGGTTGAGAAGAATTGCCAGAATGGAAGGCGTAGTAGGGTCTGATAAAGAAGGAATGAATAGCCCATCTGCAAGTCTTGATGAACAAAGAATTAAAAGAAAAGTGAAAAAGAAGAATGTGAAGAATGAAGTGGTATGTGAGATCAATGTGGATGGTTTGAACGATGAGTGTGAAGAACTTGCTAAACAAGTTTGTTACAAACAACTGAAAAGAAAGGGTAAAGATGAACCAATGATTAAAGTTGAAGAGTTGAGAGTGCTATTGGGAATTCAAGACCTTGGTGGTACAAAATAGATGAACAATTCAAGATTAAGGGGGGTGAATAAAGGATTAATCTTGAATATTAGTAAAGTTAAAGGTTTATTTTATTAAGTTATAATTTAGTTATTTGAATTGTATTAGGTTTAGGAAAGATATGTCTTGGAGAACAAGTTTAGTGAGTCTATAAATAGGGTCTAGTATATTAATTTTATTGATGAGAGCTGAGAGAGAGTTAAAGAGAGAGTCAAGGAGTCTCATCTCTATGTATGTTTGATAAGTTCGTGAAGTTCGTTTGATATATAAAAAGAGTCGTGGGTTGTCATCCCAATATCTCGTGTTAGTTTGATTGATAAGTTTGTTAGATTAGATTATTTGATCCGTCTGGACCAACACTATTAAGAAGTTTGGTTTCAAAACCTAACTCACCCAAAAAGCAAAATTATATTCTAGTTTCAGATTTCACTTTCGCTATGACACATCCCTATAAGTCCGGTAGATTCTCAAAAAATATTGTAATTTATAAAAACAATCACTTTTAAATATATTTAAATGATTATGCCCTTTTCAAATTAATATTAACCTCTATTGAAGTGAAATGTGTGTAACTATATCATATATCTACTTTATATGTGTATCACCTTTCTTGAAACATAGAAACCAAACTAGACATCTTTCTTAGAATATAGAAACCAAACTACTTTGTACCTTATTTGTATGTGAAACTTTTGTTACAAATCTACGGGTTAAATTAAAAAACCTCAAAAGCTTTGATTTTTATTACTAATCTTGAAAAGCCTACATAGATTATTCGTACTGAAAAACAAACACACATAATGTTTTCATTTACTAGTAGAAGTGTACTTAAAGTTCGGAAGCAGCTTCCCTATCCAAGAACCATGTGAGCCCACTTACTGGCGAAACCTTTTGCACGGGCAAAGGGTAATAATCATTTGCATGTTTTCCCAATGCCACCTTAATTGCGTCGGCTGCATCTTGTCCCGTCACCACCATTGCAATCTCGGATGCTGAGTTGATTAAGGGAAAAGTGAAAGTGATCCTACGAGGTGGCGGTTTTAGTGAATCTGATTTCTTTCTCAAACCGTTGGAAATGCCAACAAAAGAGTGACAACATGGCCTTCAGGACCCATCCCAACTAACATCAAATCGAATTTAGCAAACCCCGTGGTTGGTGATATTTTAAGTGTATTGTTTGCTACCACATGTTTTAGTTTTTGCTCGTATTCCTCTGCTGCTTCCTCGGGTAATAATTTTTCTTTGATCGGGTAGATGTTAGATTTGGGTATAGGTACCTAATATTCATATATTAAAATTAGTAAAGAAATGATTTTGTTAACATCTGATCACTTGTAGCAATGAACATACTTCTGGTAAGTGTAAAAATAAATAAACTTACATAAAAAAAGGATGTTATGAATTTTCATCATTTTGTCAAATTGTACATGTTGACTAGAAGGTGTGTTTGGACTGTTTTATGGCTGATTTAGATTATTCGACATCAATGAATTCGAAGATTTTGAATTCCACTCAAACAACTTCAAATAATGATATATAAAATGTCAAGAAAAGGATATCATTGATTTCAATGTTTAATCTTGAAAGTTGAAGCAAAAATTACCTTACTAAGAAACCCATCATAAGCGAGTTTGTAATTGGAATCTGGATGACTGAGAGGAACAACTCGTTCATCAAGGAAGAAAATCAACCACTTTGATCACTCGATGGAATTAACGTATGGAGGCTCCGTTAATTTCCTATCAATGTTAAACTCAAATTTATTCACAACGATTGCAATATTCCTATTTTTATCCAACAATCAAGTGAGTACAAATTTAAATATTACCTGAGAGTATCAATCAGAGTACCACCAGAGAGCACGATAGAGAAGGTACCATTAGCGGCAATGTATTTAGCGGAAAGATGGAGGATATAGATTGCAAGAGCAACTGCGACTTGTTCCTCCGATTCGAATTTCTGAATAGTTGGTGGTGCCATTGATCAAACGATATGGATTTGAGTTGACAACTTTGACATACATCTACCACTATTTATAGCAAGAGTCCAAGAGAGAGACATTTTTGACTAGTCGTTATATTATATCGGATCTATTTCAAATGCTACTATATTCTTTTTCTATATAAACCTCTCTATTATAGTTTGTACGTATAATTAGTTTTAATGGATGGCACTTTTTATATTAATAGTTCCAACTAACTTATTTGTTGATTATGTTTTTTAGTACATTATGTTATTATGTTTTTAGTTCATTATATTCAACATATTATATTTAATACCAAAGAAACAAATATATGTTACTCAAAGTCAAAGAGACTTTCCTTATGATTATATCACCCCACTTCAAAGCAATACGGTGTTGTTACTGAAGAAGCGTGGATCGACTCACTGGTAGACGATCTACTTTCCTCGGGTGTGATTATGCTATCTCACCGATGGTTTCTCTTGGATCTGGGTTCTTCCACCTACAAAATGAACAGCACCGTCAACTTACCCCTCAGAAAGGGACAGAGGGGTCCTCTTTGGGGTAACCCTCCGGTGTGAGAATAAGTATTTGTGGAGAAGATAATAATATGTGAGAGTAAGGAATTCTCGAGAGTATTGCTTAATAGCTGAATACTCTGTGTGATTGTGTTACTGGCTGTAACTGTCTGTGAGTGAATGTAATTGAATATGATTGAATGTGAATGAATGAGTATGAATGTGTCTCCATCAATGTGGAGTTGATGCTGTATTTATAGTGCTAGGGTTTCCACTAATTGGGCTCAGCCTTGTTGGCCTCCTCCAATTGCTCTGCGCCACGTGTCCTCTGGGACACCTGGTGCTTTCTCATTGGTTGTAATCACGTGGTAGCACATGTGTCATGCTGAGTTGTCCACCTTTCATTTGGCTTCTGTCAACATCAGCATATTCTTATTCCTTAAAAAGATACCTTCTGGAAGGTTGTCTGACGTGCACAATCAAGGTTGCCCTAATCCTGATTTGGATAAGGACGAGGTTGATTATGTGCATGTGTGATATGCGCCAATCCTGAGGATGCGCGAGGTCTTCTCTTTATTCTCACCCGCAGATGTTTCATGCGCAGATGTGATATGCGCCGCGCGCTGATGCGCCACGCGCATATGTGATATGCGTGAGCATATGTGTGCCTGGGCATATGATGCCTGAGCATGTGTGGTGCCTGGGCATATGATGCCTGAGCATATGTGATATGCGCCATGCGCGTAGGTTTTGGCTTAGTGCTTTCATAATGTCTTGATTTCAAGCTTCTTGTGGGTTGACCCGCCTTGCTCCGTGTTGAGGCGGGTACATACCTCTTCAAGCCCCCCCAGTCTAATGTGTGTCTTGTCTCGCGCGAGCGAGGCAAGATAGATATTAGACTTTAACAGTTTCTTTTTTTAGTAGGGGTTTTTCTTTTCTTCTTATTACTCGTCATTGCGCGAAATTCTATCCTTTTGGTTGAAAACGAATCGTCTATGTACGTGATGGTTGCTGACGTGGGTCAGTGATGGAGACGTGTCAGACATTTCGTGTGCTCGAGGTGCTACAGTTGCCTTTCGTGTCCCCTCACATGCTGTCAGGGACACGTGTCGCGCTCGCGTTGGTCCGTTCCTGCGAGTGGTGGCGCGTGAACTCTGGCAGCAGCCGTATTGTTTCCTTTCATGTCTCCTCACACAGTGTCAGGGACACGTGTCGCGTTCGTAGTGGCTTAAACCTGCGAGTGGGGGCGCGTGAAGTCCGTTCAGCACCAAAATTTCTCTCTCCTGGGCCTATAAAAGCCAGCCCTTAGATTTTTTTTATCCTGCATCTTGTTGTTTAATAATCATAGCTCTTTTCTTTCTTTCCTTGTATTCCGATTACCCTTGTTCTGCTTCCAGCTATCTGTTCTTCAGAAGTTTCCCTTGTTCGATTTTAGAGTTGTATGTCTGATAGTTCAGACAATACAATCTCCTCCATCCATTGCCGTAGAAAATCGTTAGTAATGTCTACATTGAAGAAGACCGGCAAGGGGAAGAAGGCTGCTGAGGGCTCATCGGAGGAGGTAAGGAGGACCAAGGCGGTGAAGAGGTGGAATGAAATCCCCTGCAAATTGAGGCAGGCTGATCTTGACAGCCTTATCGCCTCTCAGGGTTTTCCCACCCTGTTTGGCTGCATGTTGCCTTTGGCCGGGCAAACGGCGGCGGACCCGCCTACCGGCTATATATCCCTATATAGCCATTTTTTCACCCACTGCAACCTTCGTCTCCCGATGACAAGGTTTGTGGGTGCACTGCTTCAGTTTTATGGGATTCATATATCCCAAGTCCATCCGTTTGGACTTGTGCGCATGACTCACTTTGAGTTCATGTGCAAATCCCAGCGCGAGGAGCCCACCCCTCGGCGCTTTCAGTATTTTTACAAGCCCAAGATCCAAGACAATTGGTTCTCTTTTATTCCTCGCAGTCAGAAGGTGAAGTGCTCCACTGTTTCATTCAAGAGCCTTCATGACTGGTCTGAGAGGTTCTTTTACATAAGGGCTGGTGTGATCCCCATCCGCATGACCATGCGCGCGATTTCTTCTGCGCATGCGGATGTGGGTGTCCTCAAGAACCCAACTGGCGCCTGGGTTAATAAGCTGACCGCTGAACCATCCCCCGCCAAGAACATTTGTGAGGAGGCGCTGGTGGGGGTTGGTATGAGCAAGAGGTGGGCGGACAGCGCGCTTGAGCCCGTTATCCAAGTCGACGGGTTATGTAAGTTTTATCTCATTGCTTTACTTCTGCGCGAATATAATTCTTTTTGCTGAACTCATTTGACTTGTTTTGTGCAGTCACCAAGGAGTATATCCATGCTGCCTATGATGAGCACATGGAGGGTGGCTCCGTCGCGCTTGGCGCTGGGGAGGTTGGTTTCCCGGATCGCTTTGATGACATGTTCATCCCTGTTGATCTGGGATTTGTCTTCGACAGCGATGCGCCTGGTAAGCCTTTGTACTTATTCATTTTCCTTTATAATACCAAATTTTGCTAACACTACTGTTGCATGTATTGTAGATGCGCTGGAGAACTACGAGCTGGAGCTCGCGGAAGAGGAGGAGGAGGAGGAGGCGCCCCAACTAAAGCGTAAAGCTAAGGGGAAAACTGGCGCAGGGGCCAGTAAGAAACAGAAGAAAGATGTTGCCCCTATTGTTCAGGATCCTCCTACTCGGGCGGGAGGATTTGGGAAAACCCAGGAGTTTACCACCAAGGTTTCCTTGTCTTCCCTGCCTCAAAAAGTGGGCAGACCTCCTGTCCACCTGAGGCATGGTGCCACTACCTCCTCCGTTCGCGCGGCTGAAACGCCCGCGACAGGTAAACTTTGCTTATCCTTTATGTTTCTACGAGCGCGATCCTTATCGGATTACTAATGAATCTTGTCTTACTCAAATGTTTGTAGAGCCGGCGACAGCGCAACAAGATGCCGAGGCTGCGCCGGAGGTCGCTTCGAAGTCCCCCGTTTTACCCTCAAAGAAGGGTAGAATGGACTTTATGGCGATATTTGCTGCGCGAACGGAGTTGCGCCAAGGTACGTATTGCGCTCTTATTTTCTGACTCTTTTAGATCAAGTCCTGAACCATTTCTTGTTGTTGATTTTTTCATAGAAGCCGTAGCTGGTGCACAAGCTTCTGGCGGCACTCCTGGCGCCGTTCCCAGCGCCGTTGGCTCTGCTCCTGCTCCTGCAAGCGATGAATCTCCCCTCATCGGTATTACTAAGGAGCAGGAGGCCGTTTTGCGCGCTGACTTGGCGGCGTCGAGACCTCCCTCACCTCCTCCTGCGCACAGCCCTCCCCGCGAGACCGATTTTGATTCTAGGTCGCAGGAGAAGAGGCCTATTTCAGAGGAGGGTGAGGAGTTTGAAGTTGAAGACTCCGCGGGCGCCCGCGCCAGCCCTGCTGCGCCACGAGGTTTCGCGGCGGAGCCTTCTCGTAGGGCTGGCAATGACTTTTCTGCTTCATCCCCGCAGGTATAGGTTATTTTTTGTTCCGCTGCGCGGACTTCCATCTTAGTGTTTTGATAACTTAGATAATTAATTTGCTTTTGCAGGAATCCGATCACATTTACCGCCCGAGATGGAATATAACTGAAGACAGCACCTTTCAGTCCATGGGTGTGTGTGCGGAATTCTGGGCTCATGCTGTGCCTCCAACTGAAAGGAGGTTCCAGGAGGACCGCGCTCGCGACGACCTGCTCAACGACCATATGTTTGCTGGGTCGGCCTTCTTTGCTGCCTCCCAAGAGCTTCGCTCTGATTACGTAAAAGTACGTGATGCTCTTGTGTAAGCCAAGCAAGAGGCTAAGGTGTCTGCTTGGCATCTTTCTGATGCTCGCGAGAGAGCTGAGAAGCTCCAAGCCGAGCTCATTGAGAACAGAGCCAGCGCCAATAGCGCCTTCGTGAAGCGCGGTCATGAGCTTTAGGCTGCGCGGGAGAAGCTACAGGCGGCGGAGGCGGACGCGGCCAAATACTCGCGCCGAGCGCGCGAGTTGGAGCTTGAGGCTGAGGCGCGTGACCAAGCTCTTGTCCAGTCCATAACTGAAAAATCATCACTGGAGAGTGAGGTTGCGCGCCTGAAGAGGGAGCTGGCGGCCGCGCAGGCCGATAAAGATGAAGCCCTGGCGACGGCAGCGTCTAGCCAGGAAGCACTTGATGCTGCGCGGGTGGAAAAAGAAGAAATCCTGGCGGCAGCAGCGTCCGACAAAGAGGAGCTAATAAAGGCTAAGAAAACTGTTGAGTTATTAAACTCTCAGGTTCCTGCCCTCGAGACGTCTGTTGCTGGTCTCGCGCAGGATCGCCAATGGCTGATCTCACAGGGCATGACTCGTTGCGCTTACGCGATGAAATACTCAAACGAGTTTCAGGCCCTGGTGATGGATTGCAACGCTGCCGCGCGCTTGGTGGGCCGAGCTGAAGGGTTCACGGATGGTTATGAATATGGTATGTTGAAGAAGAACCCATCCGAGTACCCTTATCAGAGCAAAGCTGCCTGCGCGGAAATGACCGCGATGGGGGAGAAGTACATGAATACTCCCATTCCCATCCTTGCGCAGGTATTTTAACCGTTAATGAGATTACCTTGACTTATTTTCTAAGTCTTTTTGTACTCATATTTTTTGTTATGATTTGCAGATATCAGCGCTTGCTGACCAGCCCGACCTCGGCGCGCTAAAGAAATTACTTGACGAGTGCGAAGGGGCTGGCGGCGACGATGGCGCGGCGAAAGCTGGCGTTGCTAGCGGCTCTGGCGTGGCCAAAGGATCCGCTCCTGACACTGTCATGGTAGAAGACTCCATTCAAGATGAAGAACTTGACTATGGTCAGTTTGGAGATGAAGAGGAGCATGCTGCGCCAGATGCTGAGGGCGAGGATGAGGATCATGAAGAGGCTGATGTCAACGTGGAGACTTGAGAAGCCCTTCATGTTTTTTTTTTTTTTTTATTTTTATTTGTAATTTGTATCTCATCATCTTGTAAACTTGTAAATTTCAATGCTTTTGAATGAAATTATGTTTTTCCCTTCTTCGCATCTTGCGCATTCCCATTCATCTCTTTATATAAGATATGCTTGCACGTTGGAATAAGAACAAGGTTGTAAGGAATTTGTTATACTTAACCCTTGTCATATTGTAAGTGATTTTGCCATATCTTGTTTGTGTTGACACGTGTCTTGGCGCTTTCATTATTCCTCTTTTGCGCGACGTTATCGCGCGTGGAATTATGAATTTTTTAGCCTTTACGTGTCAATATGTGTTACTCAGATATCCATTACAACCTCATGCGCAACCTCGACCTGAGACCTTAACAACTATGTTTTGGCATTTGCTTTGCCTTAGTTGTGTTTAGGTATTTTTATGGTCAGAGCGCGCAGTATGTAGGATGGATGTTGTGAGTGTTTTGAGCTAAGGCTCACATTATTGGGCTAAGGCCCTGATGTTTTAGAGTTAAGACTCGCTAACGCGTTTGAGCTTGAAGCTCGCGCATGTATGTTTTACTTCGTTTTATTTCATTTTGATGTCAATACAATGTTGTCATATTGCTCAAAATTAATAAAGGGAAGTGTGAAACATGTATGCAAAAGGTAATAGAATTGGGCTAAGGCCCTGGCGTTTTAGAGTTAAGACTCGTTAACGCGTTTGAGCTTGAAGCTCGCGCATGTATGTTTTACTTCGTTTTATTTCATTTTGATGTCAATACAATGTTGTCATATTGCTCAAAACTAATAAAGGGAAGTGTGAAACATGTATGCAAAAGGTAATAGAATCCACATTAAGAGAAGATAGCGCGTATCATTATTCATAATGGCTTAAAAAGCCTTGATTACAAACTTGATATTTTTTACATGAAACATTTTCTAAGTTGTGCCGCGTTCCATGCGCGCGGGATCTTCTTTCCATTCAAATCTTTTAAAGCATATGCGCCTTTCCCCAATTCTTCTGATATTTGATACGGTCCCTCCCAATTGGGTGACATTTTTCCTGGGGGTATCGCGCGGCTAGCCTCATTATTTCGAAGGACAAAATCATTTTTCTTGAAGTGGCATTCTTTCACACGCTGGTTGTAATATTTTTCCAGTTTTTTCTTGTATTTGGCTTCACTGATGATAGCTGCCTCTCTGCGCCCTTCAAGCAAGTTGAGATCCAACCTTCTTTCGCGCTCGTTATCAATTTTGCTCATCATGAGCACTCTATGGAATGGGCATCCAATTTCCGCTGGAATCATTGCCTCTATTCCATAGGTTAGGCTGAACGGGGATTCGCCATTGCTGGTTTTGCTTAATGTCCTGTGTGCCCACAGGACATTAGGTAGCTCTTCGACCCAAGAATGGGATTCTCCCTCCAACCTTCTCTTCAGCCCATTTAACAAGCTTTGGTTCGCGCGTTCCACTTGTCCATTCCCCTGAGGGTGATAAACTGAAGTGAAAATTTGGCTGATGCGCAATTCCTTGAGCCAGCTGGATATCTTCTTGTCAGTGAATTGCTTGCCATTATCGCTCACAATTTCCATGGGCAAGCCAAAACGGCATATGATGTGGCTCCAGATTAACTGTTTCATCGCTTCAGCTGTGATTTTTGCTAGTGGCTTGGCTTCAACCCATTTTGTGAAATAGTCTACTGCCACTACCAAAAATTTTACTCGCCCAGGCGCTTGCGGTAGGGGACCCACAATGTCGATTGCCCATTTGTGGAAAGGCCATGCGGAGGTCACCGGAATCAAGTTGTTCTTTGGCCGCATGGTGTTTGGCGCATAGCTCTGACATGCTTTGCATTTTTGTATCTCTTTTAGAGCGTCCAAGTACATGCCAGGCCAATAGTAACCTGCGCTCATTGCCTTGGCAACCACCATGCGCGGGCCAGCATGTATTCCACAGATTCCTTCATGTATCTCTCTGATCACATAGCTTGCTTCCTCAGCATCTAGGCATTTCATGAGCGGCCCAAGATAAGAGCGTCGATATAATGTACCATCAAGCAGTTCATAGTTCTGCGCCTTGTGTCTTATCTTCCTCGCTTGCGCGCGATCATCTGGTACCTTTCCCTCCTTCAAGAATTCCATTATTGGAGTTATCCATGATGAAAGGGTTGTATGAGTTACCAGGACAGACTTCGCTACCACCGACAGGTTGCTCAGTACTTCTACCCTGACATCTTTGCCAAAGTGATCAAAACTGGTTGATGCCATCTTACTCAGCGCGTCTGCAGATTTGTTTTCACTGCGCGGGATATGAATGATTCTGAAGCTGTCAAATTGCTCGACGAGCTTTTTCGCCTGCTCTAGATATAGAGGCATGGTATTCTCCTTGGCATCATAAAGGCCATTGACCTGTGCTGCTACCAAGTATGAATCAACATGGGCCTCTAGCTTTTTAACCCCGAATTTGTGCGCGATGCGCAGGCCAGCCAGCAGGGCTTCATACTCAGCCTCATTGTTGGTGCTTTTGAAGTCCAACCTGATGGCGTAAGTATATTCATGATTCTCTGGGTCGACCAGTTTTAGGCCTGCGCCGGACCCTTCGTTGTTTGAAGCTCCGTCAGTGAACAATCTCCAAACATTTTCTTCATCGCTGGCTCGCGGAGGGTCTACCTCGCGTTGAGCCTCTTCAATTTTTCCTTCAGGGACCTCGGCAATGAAATCAGCCAAGATTTGTCCCTTTATTGCTGGACGGGGCTTATAGGCGATCGTGTGCTCGCCTAATTCCAGCGCCCACTTTGTCAGCCTTCCTGAGAGCGCGGGACGCCGCAAGACTTGCTGGATGTTGTAACCAGTCAGAACTTCAATGGGATGACCATTGAAATATCTATGAAGCTTGCGCGACGCGTGTGTTAGTGATAAAACTAATTTTTCCATGATGGAATAGCGCGTCTCAGGATCTGTCAGCACCCGACTCACATAGTATATTGGCGTTTGGATTCCCTTGCGATCCACCAATAATACTGCGCCGATGGCGCGCTCTCCTGCTGATAGATATAATGTCAAAGTTTCACCAGGAAGTGGAGCCGTGAGCGCGGGCAGATTTATCAAACATTCTTTAATCTCACTGAAAGCTTGCTCGGCTTCAGGAGTCCATTTGAACTGACTTTTCTTTAAGCAGTTTCTCAATGTATTGACAAATGGGGTAGATTTGGTTGCATGGTTCGCTAGGAACCTGTTGATTGATACCAATCTACCATTCAGCTTCTGAACTTCTTTCATGGTGGATGGCGAGGGCATGTCAAGGATGGCTTCCACCTTCTCAGGGTTCACCTTGAAACCATCCTTGGTAACCATTACCCCTAGAAATTTTCCCTCTAGTACGCCGAAAGTACATTTGCTCGGATTGAGCTTCATGTTAACTTCCTTTAGGCGCCCAAGGGTTTCTTCGATGTCCTTGAGCATTTGCTTTTCCTCCCTGCTCTTGATCACCAGATCATCCACATAGACTTCTAGGTTTCTCCCGATTTGCTCGCTGAAAACGGCATCCATAAGTCTTTGGTATGTGGCCCCCGCATTCTTCAAACCAAAGGGCATTTTTGTGTAGCAAAAAACACCCTTGTCGGTTCTGAAGGCGGTCTTGTCCTCATCTTGTGGTGCCATTTGAATCTGGTGATAGCCTTTGTAGGCATCCAGGAAACATTTTAGCTTGAATGGCGCCACGGAGTCCACCTTTGCGTCGATGTTTGGGAGGGGGTAACAATCCTTTGGACACGCTTTGTTGAGGTCCTTGAAGTCAATGCACATCCTCCACGACCCGTTACTTTTCTTTACCATCACAGGATTGGCTACCCACGTCTGGTATCGTATCGGGCGGATGATGTTTGCGCGCAGTAGATCCTCAACCTGCTCATTCATGGCCCTCGCCTTTTCATCCCCCATGACTCTCTTCTTTTGAGCAATTGGCTCTACAGACTTGAACATGTTGAGGGAATGTTGTGCCAGGTCTCGCGGAACCCCAGTCATATCAGAGTGTTGCCACGCGAAGACTGACATATATGCTGTGAGCAATCTTTTCATTCTCACCCTCATGTCGTCTGATATCGTTGCGCCAATTGTGATCTTCTGCTCCGGGAACTTTGGGTTGAGAATCCATTCCTCTGGCGCGTTTTCTGCCACAGGAGTTTTCATTCTCCCCTCCCGCGGAGTACTTGTCACTGCGCACAAATGATCCCGGTATACAAAAGTTACACCTGTTGGTGTTGGGAACCCCAACGCTCCGTGCGCTGGCGACGATATGGCGTTGAATTGGGCAATTGTTTCCCTACCCAGGATCATATTGTGGCATGAAGTGGTGGGCAAGACCAAGAAGTTAACAACTTCAGCTCGCTTGTGTTTCTCATCCCCCATAGTTAGCTCAAATTGTATTTGACCTAGGGGATGAATGATTTCATTTGAAACACCAGAGATTGGTGCATTCACAATTTCAAGCCTTGCTTGATCTGCCGGATCCAGTTTCCTGAAACATTGCTCATACATGATGTCTGACTCGCTGCCAGTGTCCACCAGGACTTTCGACACCTCATAATGAGCAATGTGTGTAGTGATGACCAGAGGACTGCTAATTGAAGGGCCTCCCCTGATTCTTGGGAAGATTACTTGTTGCTCGCGCCAATCTCCTTGGATTTGCGCGCTTCTTTTTATTGATGTTTGCCCTTGCCTTCCTCCTTCAGCTACACAGATTCTTTTGTACTTTTTGCTGGCAGAGGCTCCTTCTGGTTGTTCATTGTCTGTTCTTGATTTTTTCACCAGGTGAGCCAGCTTGCCTGATTTCACGTCCTTTTCAATTGCATCCTTCAAGTGGTGGCATGCATCAGTGTTGTGCCCTGTGGACTTGTGAAATTCACAGTACTTGCCACTGTCTGATGGTCCCTTGTAGTGTAGTGGCTTGGGGCTTTTGAATTGGACATTCTCCGTGCTTAACACCTGTGAAGGCGTTTTGGTGAGGGGAGTCCATATTCTTGGCAGAGGTCTGCTAGGATCTCTGCCGCCCTCCCTCTTGTCACTCTCCCCGCGATTATGAACATCTTTTTGGGGCTGGGGTGAGCTTGGTTGCGCCTGCTTTTCTGCGGAAGAAAAACTGGTTGGTTGCAACCTGGACCATACAGAGTTCTGTTTGCCCCTCTTTTCTTTGCTGCGCGGTGACTCAGCTTGATGCGCTCTTTCTCTTGCCCTATTTTGGGCAATTTTTTTTTCGTTCCTCGCGAAAACTCGCGATGCTTCCATTAACTTGGCCCACGTGGTGGGCATGCCATCTCTGCTTACGAGAGCCCGGCGGAGTTGATCACTGCGCGCGCCTTGTATAAAGGCCACGCGCAGGAGTTGCCCAGTTATACCTCCGATTGCCAGAGACTCCTGATTGAAACGAGTGATGTAGTCTTCAATCGTTTCATCATTCCTGCGCACGCAGTGCATGATGTCATCAGGATCGCGTGTGTGTCTGCGCTGCTGTACGAAGTGGGCTTGGAACTTTTCCAATAGTTCCTCGAACCCATCAATTTGCCCAATCGGCAAGCTCTCAAACCAGACACGCGCCGCGCCCGTGAGGCAGCGAGCAAACATGTGACACCATGTTGGCATCGTCCAGCTCTCTAGGTTTCCCGTGTTGTAAAAACCTTGCAAGAAATCGTCTGGATCTGTTGTGCCGTCATATTTACCCAAACCACTTGGCATCTTGGTTTTGTGCTGGATGGGAGCCTTCGCGATGCGCTCAGTGAACTTTGAATGTTTCACCAAGATGGCTGGTCTATATGGTGTGGTTACGTCCACTTGCCCTCTAACTGGTGGGCTGTACGGCATGTGCAGATCCAGATCGGCTCTGGCTCCAGGCGCCATGTTCACAGGCGCGCGGAGCTGTGAGCCTCCTGCATGAGTGTCTCGTGTCTTCCTCATGCTGTGCACTTCTTCATCACTGAACTCAGTGTGTGCAGTGTGAACAGAATGTCCTTCTTCCGGCGCGCGCGGCCTTTTTGTTCCATGAACAGTTTGCTTATCAAGCGCTTGCCTTTGTGTTAAGTCGGCTAGCTTTTTCTGTTTGACCATCTCATTATACTTGTCCATTAGACGCCGCTGCTCGTTTATGAGCCATTCGTTAGGATCATTTGTTTCATCTTCTGGACCCATTGGTCCTTTTTGTTTCGCGCCGGCAAGATTTTGTAACGTAAGATCGTCTGGAGGAGTTTCAGTCTGGCCATGAGGAGTTGTGATGAAAGGACGGTTACTGGTGGCGCGCGTAGAATCACGCTGCGCCCTCAGAAACTGTTGTCCCTCATTAACATCCTCACGTTCAATATCCTCCAGAGCTTGATCAACGTTAAGAACGCCAGAAACCATGGTGATTTTTTTCTTTATATATAGATCTGATAAGATCTGATTGCCATTGTAACAGTGGATGGCGCCAATGAAGAAGCGTGGATCGACTCACTGGTAGACGATCTACTTTCCTCGGGTGTGATTATGCTATCTCACCGATGGTTTCTCTTGGATCTGGGTTCTTCCACCTACAAAATGAACAGCACCGTCAACTTACCCCTCAGAAAGGGACAGAGGGGTCCTCTTTGGGGTAACCCTCCGGTGTGAGAATAAGTATTTGTGGAGAAGATAATAATATGTGAGAGTAAGGAATTCTCGAGAGTATTGCTTAATAGCTGAATACTCTGTGTGATTGTGTTACTGGCTGTAACTGTCTGTGAGTGAATGTAATTGAATATGATTGAATGTGAATGAATGAGTATGAATGTGTCTCCATCAATGTGGAGTTGATGCTGTATTTATAGTGCTAGGGTTTCCACTAATTGGGCTCAGCCTTGTTGGCCTCCTCCAATTGCTCTGCGCCACGTGTCCTCTGGGACACCTGGTGCTTTCTCATTGGTTGTAATCACGTGGTAGCACATGTGTCATGCTGAGTTGTCCACCTTTCATTTGGCTTCTGTCAACATCAGCATATTCTTATTCCTTAAAAAGATACCTTCTGGAAGGTTGTCTGACGTGCACAATCAAGGTTGCCCTAATCCTGATTTGGATAAGGACGAGGTTGATTATGTGCATGTGTGATATGCGCCAATCCTGAGGATGCGCGAGGTCTTCTCTTTATTCTCACCCGCAGATATTTCATGCGCAGATGTGATATGCGCCGCGCGCTGATGCGCCACGCGCATATGTGATATGCGTGAGCATATGTGTGCCTGGGCATATGATGCCTGAGCATGTGTGGTGCCTGGGCATATGATGCCTGAGCATGTGTGGTGCCTGGGCATATGATGCCTGAGCATATGTGATATGCGCCATGCGCGTAGGTTTTGGCTTAGTGCCTTCATAATGTCTTGATTTCAAGCTTCTTGTGGGTTGACCCGCCTTGCTCCGTGTTGAGGCGGGTACATACCTCTTCAGTTTCCTATTATCTACATCTAATATGCAAAACATATAAATATAGGAACATGGTTTGTAAAGTTTATAAAGAGAAAGGAGAATGAAAGAGCTCATTTTATTTAGGTGTGTAATATTAAATACATGAGCCACTATTTATAGAGCTAGAATATTACTATAACATAATGGTGTCATAAATCACATTTATATTATTATTGATATCCATATAAATAAATATTCATAGCAGTACATGTTGATACAAATTTCAAATAATTTTTGTTTGATAAACAATAAAATTTAATTGCAAATTACTTTAGTAAGCAGCAAAATCAATTATAGTACAAAATTGCAAATTAATAACTCATGTACTTAAATAACATGTTTTTTTTATCTTTTATCAAAAAGTGGTTTTAAAGTTGGATCGAACACATCCTCGGTTGTCCTCATACGAACCAAACCTCTTTTTTTAATCATCAATATACGTGATGTCAGCTTCGTTTGCGGATGCTCCAATTGTGAACGTTGTTATACACACGTTAGATTATTGTGAGGACAAGATTAAAAACAAAAAAAATCGTTTAGCTTTCTGACGAACATTTCAAATTTTTAGTTTTTATAATTTTTGCATACATATATTTATGCCATGTCAACATAAATTATCTATGTTCATATATATGATTAAATTTTGTTCTCTCTCTCACACACTCATTAGTTTTCGAGCCATTTTTATGCTGAAAACTGTGATGACCACATAAAACCATTGGCGAATGATGGCTTAGCCCCAACCTTTTGTGTAATAGTGTAAATTTACCTGTTTTTTCAGAAAATTTTTGTACGTAGTATAAATTTACCTGTGTTCTTTCGGTATTTTTATACTTAAAATTATAAGTATACCTTCAATTTTTTTCAGACAATCTACAAATGTCATTAACTTGTGGTTATAGAGACGAGATGTCCTCGGACAAATTGTAGAGTACTTGAAAAGTCAAAGTTCTTCAAAAATCAACTATATTATACCTATACTTAGTTTGTATATATTAATGGATTAACATAAAGATAACTAATTTGGGGGTAAAACTCAATAAAAAGGAGTAACTTTACTTTTTCTTGAAGGTGACAAGCGGGAAGATGCACTTTACGTTGGAGGTGGCTTATGGTGCTAGTGGAAATCGCTCGTGGGTGATGAAATTCATCAGAGAAGTGGGTTGTGTTCAAAAGAGATTGGGTGTAAGAGAAAGAAACTAAATGGGGGTGGGGAGGGGGGGGGTGAGTACTTGCTAATAGATTTATGGTTCTCTACTTCCTATGGCAGTATGGCTACAACATGTCGTTGGCATAGAGCCGCTTAATATGACGCCTTTCATTTAGTGTAAGTTAATATTTGTAGTTTCTTTTTACCAATAACACATCGGCCGAACAAATTTCATTGTTTACGAAGACCAATGTTCATAAATAAAGGAATAGAAAAAACAAAAAACCCTAACCTATAACGACAGTAAGTCGTCCTAAATTAATTATGACACGTCTTTGAAAAAGTGGTCGAAGATCACGAAGATCACAAAGTTAAAACGTCTTTGTCAATAACATGTTTCCTTGAGTTGGACAGTTCCAACTTTCAACAAGATTTCATTCTTGAACAAAAATCTATTTTATTTATTTATTTCATATATTCTATGACCGTAACAGGGGAGGCTACACATTACACAACGATTTTGAATCTGAGGAGAAATTCAAGAAACGGCAAATTTATTCACTCTATCAATAACCGAGTCGGATATGTTGTATCATAAGAGATTTGTCTTTTCTATTGATTCCTATGAATTGAATCCGAAACAATTATTGAATGGGGTATTCAACTCCGAGTATGAATGGAGAACATCATCTTTATTTGTTTTATTGATTTTATTGACAACATAAGGCAGTCTCTATGGGGTTTAGGTATCACAATAGGTTTCTTTTAGTGATAATTTAACAAATATGCACGTGCAGGTTAGCATATAATTAGCCAAAAATCAAACTAGTTAATTCAAATTTTGGAGTGAGAAAACAAAAGTTATGACTTCACCTACCTCCTTTGTAAATCGACTAAATTATTTATTTATAAAGCTATATTTATTTTCTCATATATAATTATAATTTTTAAAGAAAGTCCTACTATTAATTAACCTTTGGTATCAAACCTACATTTAAATCATTGAGTATGTGTTATTGGGTGATAAGATGATTAAGATGTGAAATGAGAGGTTAGAAGTTTAAACCTCATGAAATATTAATATTTAATCGTTTAAAAAGATAAATAAATAAACAAATAGCAAGTATGTGCCATACAATTGAACACGTTTACAAAGAACCAACAATATTGAAAATCATGAAACTTCAAATACTTACACAACCAAATTGTGCAGGAAGTGGGTGTTACAACTTAAGTAGGGGATTGACTATAAGGATTTAAGCTATAAGAAATAATTTAAAAGTGTATTTATATACATCCCTAAAACGAAAGGAGCATTCGGGGTCTCTTACAAATTTTATTGTAACAAAGCAAAATAACAACTACAATGGATATGTTTGAGTCATTTTCATCATTTGGTATACTTTTGTTTGTTTAACTTTGGTTTAAATTGAAGACCCTATTAGACAGAGTTGTCCTCGTGAGTACGCGGACCCTCAAGGGCGTGGTGCTAGTAACAAATGGTTCTTTGACATAAGCTTACATATGATCAATAATATAACTACAAGTGTGATAATTAACATCAAACAAAATAATACTATTTTAGCAAAATGATTTATATAAATTAGTTCCACGAATCATGAGGCTATCCTAGCATTTTTTTTTTGTACAAATCAACTCTTTATGTATATACACTTTAATATCTCTCGATAGCTATTAATGTTATTCTATTAAGTCTATCTTCATATTATATACTCTTTTACACTGTGTTCCAGAGTTTAATTTAAGAAGGGAAAAGAAAGGAAAGAGAATTAGAAGAGAAAGGAAAGGAAAAGAATGAAAAATATGTCATGTTCCTGAGTTTTACTAAAATGAAGAAAAAAAGGAAATTCAGTATGTTGTGTGTTCTTGAGTTATGATGAAAAGAAAAGAAAGTAACATTTTTACAATTCTACCCTTTAAGTAAAATTAAACATGTGATAACATATCTTGTACTAAAACATTCTGCACAACAATTGCTGCAATGTTAAACATAACTTCTTCCTTTTCAAGTCTTCATAGCAGTTACAATCCGTTACTTCGAAGAGTTCATTACTCGTTTCTCTAAACCATACTTTAACGTGCTGAAATATCATTCTTCCTTCTGCAAAAAAAAAGCACAAACCCTTATTATAATATAAGTTACTGTTACTACAAACATTAAATGAAAAAAAAAACGAATTTAGTAACTAGTAGGGGTTTTCGAGTCAAACCGCGAGCCAAACCATTATTAACGGTTTTTGATTATTCGAAGCCAAAACTGAAACCGATCCGCTTTGGAACGGTTTAAACCCATTGGGTCTTTGAAGAGGTAGGTCCCAGCAGAGCCCAGTTGGACCCGCAGGACTCACCTTGAAGAGAGACGTCTGCGCAGAAACCAACTGGATCCGCAGGACCCACCATGCTCAGAGACATGACGTCCTTACGCGCAGTACGCAAGCTGTTCCGGCAGGAAATGCCTCCCAATGGTGAAGTACTCCGCCTGTTCCCGCAGCTGCGGATACAAGCCATCAGGGAAGGCCACCCGCGCAGCAAGGCTACACGCACAAGGCACTTAGCTCTCAATAATTCAGTAGTCACCTGAAGGAATGAGCAAAGCCGGGAACAATCCCGCACAAAGGCGGGAGGGGGAATACTCCCGCCCAAATGAGCCAGTCCGTACGATACTGGAAGATCTTTTGTACTGTACCTGACGAGGTATGGGCAAAAGATCTGACCAGAGATACGACAGCTCATTGACAACAGTATGGCGAGCAGCATGCTCTTGTACTGTATGTCACTATTAGCCGTTGCCTACTCACCAACTCCTGTCATACCACGTGCATAGCCGGCAGTTGGTGGAAAAGGAATAGTACACAGCAGGCCTGGTCACTGTCAGCCGCTGCCTACCCACCAACTACCAGCATGGCACGTGTGTAGGCCACAGTTGGTAGAACAGGAATACTATTCAGCCGGCTATACCTTCTTGGAAACCTACATTCGGCTATAAATACCCCAAATGGTATGATCATCTAATCTTATCTTATATCTTACATCATATACCTGATATCTGCTCTAGCAATCTCTTAATATACGTTTATATTCAAGAGCAATCTAGTCTGATTCTCACGCCGGAGGGTGGTCACAAGGAGGTACCCCCCCTTCTCAGTGACGAGCTCACGGTGTCTGTTTTGCAGGTTATCAGAAGAGCCATCTTTGCCGGATCTAACCCCTCGTGGGAAACATCTATTTAACCCCCAGATTATCCGTAATCTGCCCGGGGTAACTTAGTGTTTCTTCATTGGCGCCATCCGTGCATAAAAGCTAGAACTTCATTTCAGTTTTTTCAAACTTCTGGAAAGATGGTTATAGAAACTCCGGTAACCACAACCCCAGCTACTCAGGGGGATACCGGCGACTACACAGTTTTTACGAACACTACCCCGGTTACCCAAGCCGGGGCAAGTGCAGTAAATTTTACGAACACTACCCCAGTTACCCAAGCTGGGGCAAGTGCAGTAAATAATCGCTCACTGGGATTCACCGATACCCAGTTAGGGAGACAAAGAACGAGGCTCCCCCGCCAAACACTCGATGAAGTCAAAGCGTGGGCGGAAGCAACTAAAAAAGAATTCCAAGCTGAGTTGGATGAACGCTTACGTTCACTCCAACAACCTGAGGAATTCGAAGAATACTTGGACGATGATTCGGAGGAATCCGATAGTGACGCAAACCCCCGTCATAGGGCGAAAGGGAAGCGTAAGGAAACGGACTCCGAACCGAGAAGGCGTTTTGAAGAAACCTTCAAACCAAAAACACAGGTGGAAATCCACGTGACTTCTCGAAAACATTTACACCAAATGCTGCAAAGGCGGGAACGTCCAAATTTGCAAAGGACATTGCGGAAGCAATCGTCCCGAAAAGTGCCAAACAGATGTCCAACATCGGCACTTACGATGTTATATCTGATCCAGACGATCATTTGAACAGGTTCATAGCGGGGGCAACCGTCAGTAGTTGGACGGAACCTACGTGGTGTTACATGTTCCAAATGACGCTTGTTGGGCCAGCTAGAGCGTGGTTCGATCGTCTACCGGTCCACCACATCTACGATTGGGAAGACTTCCAACAAAAATTTAGCCAACACTTCAGCCAACAAAGAAAGTATACCGAAGAGCAATGGACAATCCTCAAATGCATTCGAGAGGAAGATGAATCTTTGCCAAACTTCATCACTCGCTTCAACTCAAAGAAGCTAAGTCTGGGTAACATTAGCGAAGATCTTATTCGCGCTGCTTTCATCCAGGGCGCGAACGACCCAGAGCTCATCCGCACCTTAACGGGTAAAGATGGCATGCCATCCACATGGGATGCCATCATGACAGCAGCTAAACGCTTTGCGGAAACGGAGAAGCAACTGGGTAGAGATCTCCCCCAGAGCACAAACCTCTACACCCAGAAAACAAGAGAAGACAACGTCCTTACCGCCCGACTAAACAAAAAGCGGAAGCTAGGCATTTGGCAGTCAAGGGTAAACTTTGACACCTCATCCGGCTTGCAACATCGATTAGGCGGGAGGGATAACGTACAGTCGAACCAGAACTCCAGATGGACGCCACTCACCAAAAGCGTCACCGAGATATTCGCCACTGAGGAGCTCCCATGGCCAAAGGCTCCAATAATCCGACATCGTCACAATGCTGATCGGAGCAAATACTGTGACTTTCACAGGACAAAAGGCCACAACACTGAAGAATGCACAGACGTAAAGGACATGATCGAAGCATTTGTCAGAGATGGGACGCTCGCGCACCTCGTGGCGCAATGAACGCTGAGCAGGCTGATGCGTGTAGAACCCCAGTTGGGGAAAACACGAATAAAATTGCAGCTTCAATGTTGGAGACTACATACTGCGTAAACAACGAGATCCCGAACCAGGTGCATATCGGCTCGATGGCACTCCCATCCCAACAACATGGAAGAGAGCTCAATTACACAGTTTGCATGTAGATCAATTCCAAATTTGTAAAGAAAAGGCCCAGAGCCACTTCTAATGGAAATGATTCTCCTTAGAACATCGACGATGATGATTTTACATTTTTACTTATGAACTTTCCACACGGATATGCCGGTCTTCACCGCATACATAAGTGTCAAAGAAGTCGTTGCGTGGGGAAGGCGGCAAAACCCGCATAAACCCAAAAAACGGCAAACCTTCACGCAGGTCAGTTAAAGGTAAAAGTTCAGTCATCCCACTAAATGAAAGTGCCGGTCCTAACCGCACGAATCATGATAGAGGAAACTGAATAACCTATTAACAACCGCGCGTCGAACGGTTAATTTACTCAATACTGATGCCGGTTTTCACCGCATAATTACGTGGAAAGTCGTTGCGTGGGGAAGGTGGCAAAACCCGCATAAACCCAAAAAACGGCAAACCTTCATGCAGGTCAGTCATAGGTAAACTTTGGTCATCCAACTAAATGAAAGTGCCGGTCTTAACCGCACAAATCATGAGAGGAAACCGAACCTATTGACAACCGCGCGTCGAACGGTTAACTTAATTCAAAATACTTTAGAAAATTTCTAAAAAGATGAGGAAAACCTCCACGCAGGTCAGATATAGGTTAAGTTTAGCCATCCTACTAAGTGCAAGTGACGGTCTTACCCGCACAATCACGAACGAGGAAGCAAAACTTCAACCTATTATCTACCACGTTCAAAGGTTAACTTATTCTACACATAGAAAATTTCAAAGGAAAAGATGAGGAAAACTTCCACGCAGGTCAGATATAGGTTAAGTTTAGCCATCCTACTAAGTGCAAGTGACGGTCTTATCCTCACAATCATGAAAGAGGACGCAAAACTTTAACTTATTATCTACCACGTTGAAAAGTTAAATTATCTAAGTACTAAAGAAATTGCTAAGTTAAATCAGAAAATGCGTGAAATAAACAAGGCAAGGGATTGGCAAATAATCTTTATTCCATCAAAATTCAAATATTACAAAGATTGCTGGGTACATACCCGCATACAAAAGAAGCTATACAAAAATAAAAATCTACTCTAATGGTGGAAAGGAATCTTCAAGATCAAGCCTCAGGACCACTACCACTTGGACCCGCACCATCAGTAGAGTGCGGCGGTTCAAGGAAAGCTTTAAGGATAGCTAGCCCATTATCAGCAGCGGCAACTTCGTTTACCTTCTCCACCACCGGATGCGGGAAGGCGGCATACTGATTCACTGCTTGGTCGTATACAGCTTCAGTATCCACATCAAATAAAGGGAAGTTGGAAGGCGGGATGCCTTTCTCAACAAACCCTAGACCAAGCAGGAAGCCGGCCTTTTCCCCATCCTCATGAGAAGCGTTGAGGGCTGCGCTCATAGCATCGTCATAAGACGTATCCGTGAAGACCCGATGCACAACCTACAAAAAAGAAAAAATACAAGTATCAAAACATTTTCTATTTACAAAGAAAAGCGTAAAGACATTATGAAAAGCTTACCTGAGACAACGCTTCTAGAAGAAGCCATTCCTTGGCAACCAGAGCTTCTTGGAGGGCGGCTTGAGCTTGGTTACGGGCGCGTTCGGCTTCACTTTTGTTGAGGTTGGCAAGCAACACTTCTTTAGCCGCAGCCTTTTCAACGCCCTTTAGCTTCCGCTCAGTCTGGTCAAGCACCCCCCTCTGGTCCAGGATCTCTTGGAGCTTCTTCGCGTCCTCCATCGCCAAGGCATCATGAGCCTGTTGGAGCGCCTCTAGTTTAGCTTTAAGTTCCTCATTCTCGAGGCGTAGAGGCTCAGCAACAGCTTCAGCCTTGGTGGCCCTTTCAGTTGCGTTCCGAGCAGTTTCCTTAGCCAGCCGAAGCTGTTCGTTAACAGCTTGGGCAGCCTTGGAACGGGCCTCGAGACGGGCCTGAACTTCAACTTCAAGGGCCTTGAACGCCTTCTCCTTCTCCGCAGCAGCAGCGGAGAGCCTCCTATTCTCCTCCCGGACAGCCCGAGCCTGAGCTACTTCTTGAATGCGAGCTGCTTTTAACTTGTCGTTTTCACGACAAAGCAGCTCGACGCGCGGCTGCATTTGGGCCAGGAGAACCCGAAGCTCATTGGTTAGCCTACCCTCCTGGTAGCTAGCCATGGCTTCCCCCAACGCACCACTGGGAGCTGCGTGACGAGCCCACTCCACGCACTCCACAGGTGTGCGAAGGGTTGTTCCTCGGCGGATGTTCCATCGTGGAACATACACTTCATTGGAATCCGATACTGCAAAAAACAAAAAGCAGTTAGGAAAAGATGATATAAAAAAGAAATAAAAAAAAAGGCCAAAAGAACCTTACGCACCTGTAGGGTCAACAACAGGCCGATAGCGGCCAAACCCATCACCTGAACCCAAGGGAAATCCGTCCAAGAGGTCAGGTAGATGGGAAGGAGGCAGCGGTTGGCGAGAAGCCCCATGCATACCTGAAGGATCGGCCGTCGTTGCCGATGACGGAGGAGGCATGGTGAAGGCCGCCGCGGTAGTAGAAACCAACAGAGGTGAACTCACCATAGGTGAACTCACAACCGTGGTCGCCGCTGCGGAGTCCGCAGAAAAAGTAACCGCCGGCTCAGTGAAAGATGCGGTAAATATGGCACTGACAGCCGGCGGTGATGTCATCGTAGTTGGAACAGTTGGCTCAACTGGGTGAGCAACTGAACCAACGGAAGCAGGCGCAGCCGCCTGGGTCGTCGCCTCAGGTAGGCTGACCAAGCCTACCGTCATGGGTCCGGAGGTACTCCTCCCCGCTCCACCCTGGAATGCGTCAGCATCCACGCCTGCACAAAGAAGATAAGTATTAATGATGGAAAGCTATGAAGTTAAAAATAAAGTTTGTACTTACGGGTTTTCTTGAGCCTAAAAGTGCGGACAGGCGGGGATGAACCCGATGGAGCCGGCCTCTTCACGCCGCTCACCGTTGTCATCCTGGGCTCTCCGGAGGTGACAGTCGTCGCAGCCTCCGGAGCAGTGGTCTTATCACCACCGGGGTTCCCCGCCACCTCCTCGCTCTCGGTCTCTGAGTCAGACCGAGGCACCGGATCGGTAGTGGAGGCCACCTTCGCCTTCCCCTTCCCGCCGGCAGCCTTCTTCTTCCGCACCAACGGAGGACCATCTGCGGATTCCTCATCAGAACATAAGATTAGAGGAATTCTAGCAGAGGTTTCAGCATTGAGGGGTCGAGGGTTGAATAACGCCTTACTTGGCCGCCTGGCGCTCAGGATCTCGTGGCCTGGCGGGTAGACCTCCACGAACCGATCCGCCGTCTGTTCAAGGATGGGCAACTCGTTCTCATCTAGAGCACGAGTACCCATCCGGGCGGGACTATCAGCCTCCCGCGGATACAAGAGCGACTGCAAGTCGTTCCCCTCTGAAATAAAAGAAAAACAGTTAGAAGACAAACCTATATAAACAAAGTAAACAGAGCATACCGTAAGAAACAGAGTTCAAACCGTATTCGAGGACGATCGGGATCTTTTACGCCTCCGCATCCTTCCACACCCGGCTCATCCCGAGCATCACCATCCCGGACTCCGCAAAGCGGTAAACCGGAGATTGGACTCGGGATATCTTTGAGAACCATTCCGCCTCCTGGTAGTTAGAGGCGTGATGGCTGGGGAGTGCTTGCCCATTCTTGAACTTCATGGCAAGGGGGATGGCGCGAGTGGAGATATAAAAGAACTCCCGCTTCCATGAACGAAGACTGCGCTCGGTTGCGCAAATCTTCAAACCCTTGATCCGGGTTATCAGAGTATACCACCCCTGGATGCACCTCCAGGAGTAGAAGGTCATCAGGCGGTCGACGAAGGACTCAATGCCCAGAATCCGGCACACCCACTCGAAGTGGCGAATCTTCGCGATCGCCATCGGGTGCACCTCGGTCAGGTGTACACCGTGCCTCTCTAGGACACGGTACACAAACTTTGTCAAAGGGAACCTAAGATTCCCATAGACAAAGAATGCAGCATATACCCCGATCTTGCCTCTGGGGGCATCATACACCGTCTGATGAGGTTCAGGAAACTCAGGCTCGAGAGACTCGAGCATGAACTTCCTGACGATGTACTGATATAGATCGACAGGCAGAGCACACTGGCACTCGCCAGCAGTACTCTTGTCATCCTTGTCGGACGTGGATGACGGGTGCTCGGCGTACACCCCAGCCTCCTGGGCTGTAGCCTCAAGATCGTAAGCAGAAGACATCTTGCAGGTATGAAAAAGAAAACGATTTCAAGAATGCTCGACTGAAAAGGTGAGTATTCGCCGGAAATCGTTTTGGAGATGAAGAGAAAAGTGAGTGTGGATTGCAAAGGACCCTCTCCCCCTTTATATACTAATCGCAATTAATGCGATGAATTTAATGCGGAAGAGAGAGAAATCGCAGGTGCAATGAAACTATGACACGTGGCAATAAGCAAGCTGGCAACAGCTGTTGAAAGGACGCGTGCCATTAATTTCGCGGCCACGCGCCCGAAAATTCGCGCCCACGCGCCTGAAAAAGCGCCTGGAATGACCATATACTGTCACGTCGCCATAACTTCCTGCACGTCCTGACACAGTCAGAAGAAACCGTCGGACGACGTTTCAATAGTTTGGACTGTTCTTATCCTTTCACCAACTCTTCGAATTTCAAAATTTCAAAAAGATTCAAAAGCGGGAAAATACCCCTTACCTTGGCAACCAAGTAACTATAAGACGGGTGCGGGTACAGAGTTAAGGTAAAACCCTTCACATACTTAGCACCCGCAGGGAATTGACGCCAGGAATACCTTGGAAGTAAAGTAACCGTAAGACGAGTGCGGGTACAGTGTCAAGGCAAAATCCTTCACATACCTAGCGCTCTGCAGGGAATTGAAACCAAGAAGGATCTTCTGGGCAATGCTTGCGGAAAAGGGAATAACATCCCCGCATAGCGGGAACGTCGAGAACTACATTGTTTGAAGCTTCAAGATGGAATTGGTGGTTTTAACATAATTGGTCGCTATGTTCAAAACTACCAAAACCTAATGGAGAATCCACACAAGTGGGACTCAACGCTCCTGACTTGCGAGGAGGTTACAGACCTACCCGCATCATACCCAAAGATCAAGCAGGAAAGTCGGGAATTTCTGCAAGTGACATAAGGACTTCCGCGGGAAGAATCCCCATGGAAAACCTTAAAACTAAACCCCTTTTCAAAACCCTTTGCTTAAGTCCAAAAGTTCACCTCACTTTATTAAACATTCATGAGAAGAACATTGGACTGGGGGGACTTGAAGAGGTAGGTCCCAGCAGAGCCCAGTTGGACCCGCAGGACTCACCTTGAAGAGAGACGTCTGCGCAGAAACCAACTGGATCCGCAGGACCCACCATGCTCAGAGACATGACGTCCTTACGCGCAGTACGCAAGCTGTTCCGGCAGGAAATGCCTCCCAATGGTGAAGTACTCCGCCTGTCCCCGCAGCTGCGGATACAAGCCATCAGGGAAGGCCACCCGCGCAGCAAGGCTACACGCACAAGGCACTTAGCTCTCAATAATTCAGTAGTCACCTGAAGGAATGAGCAAAGCCAGGAACAATCCCGCACAAAGGCGGGAGGGGGAATACTCCCGCCCAAATGAGCCAGTCCGTACGATACTGGAAGATCTTTTGTACTGTACCTGACGAGGTATGGGCAAAAGATCTGACCAGAGATACGACAGCTCATTGACAACAGTATGGCGAGCAGCATGCTCTTGTACTGTATGTCACTATTAGCCGCTGCCTACTCACCAACTCCTGTCATACCACGTGCATAGCCGGCAGTTGGTGGAAAAGGAATAGTATACAGCAGGCCTGGTCACTGTCAGCCGCTTCCTACCCACCAACTACCAGCATGGCACGTGCGTAGGCCACAGTTGGTAGAACAGGAATACTATTCAGCCGGCTATACCTTCTTGGAAACCTACCTTCGGCTATAAATACCCCAAATGGTATGATCATCTAATCTTATCTTATATCTTACATCATATACCTGATATCTGCTCTAGCAATCTCTTAATATACGTTTATATTCAATAGCAATCTAGTCTGATTCTCACGCCGGAGGGTGGTCACAAGGAGGTACCCCCCCTTCTCAGTGACGAGCTCACGGTGTCTGTTTTGCAGGTTATCAGAAGAGCCATCTTTGCCGGATCTAACCCCTCGTGGGAAACATCTATTTAACCCCCAGATTATCCGTAATCTGCCCGGGGTAACTTAGTGTTTCTTCAGTCTTTAAAGAAAAAATTCTAATACGCAGACATAAAATAGGTGATTGTAGACATCAATTACACACAAAGACTTTAACTAGTTTTATAAACATACACTAAATGAGTTTAAATACTTCTATAAACTATTGGCAACAAAGTTGCATCTTACCCACCGCCATATTTTCTAGTTAACAGTCTACATGTTGCAACGAAAACCGCCGAAACGCAAATCAGGTTAGCTACTTGAAATTGTCTAGCTCGCACAAATTCGATTGTCTGGCATCTCTGATTATCCATTGTAACTTTACTTGCTGTTGAGAATTGTTATTTGATTATAAATTTTTAACACTTCACATTCTTGTTATGTGAAATTATTGTAGGATCCACTTGTACATATTTAGGCACTTATCTTTCTGTGTAGCTTATATATAAGGACTATATAAATATATCAAATAAAATTTTGGCATGTATCAGGGCACATTATATCCAATTAAAGATTTTTGGTTACAACATCAAAAAAATATAATGATCTTATATCAAAAATGATACTAAGACGGTAATTTATAAAATCTAATTTTTCTTCTCTCAAATTAATATATTATTTGTAGAAGATTTGGTGATTTAAGAAGTGTAACTAGGGCAAAATAGGGAATAAATTGATTTAGAAGAACCCTAACCTGATTTGAAACAGAGATAGAAGATGATTCCAGGTAGATGATTCGATGCTAGATTTCTGGTAACTGACTGGTTATACACAATGAACAAGTGAGACCTGGGAGAATTGTGATGGGGGAGAGATGATGGAAGATGGGTTGAAGACTTTTGTTTGAAAAATGCATTAATATAACAAATTACATGTAAAATGCATTAATATATATATATATATATATATATATTTCAAAATTATGGACCTCTCACTTTAATGGGCCTTGTACAACTACACCTCACACATGCCCAAAACGGCCATGATCGTAGCCTTATTTACTTCCCCTAGAGCAGCCCTATTTAAATATAACAAAGGAAGTTAAGGATAAATAAGCTACAAGAGACACTTATATAAGTTAAGGATCACAAAGTAAATTAATTACAGTTTAAGAAACAAAGGCGTACTTAAAATTTGGAGGATTCACTGTGTGTGTTTGCTGGTGGTTATGGGGGAAAGGGTTTCACCTGTTCACGTTTGGGGGTTGGTGGCTAGAGGCTGGAGGTTGAAGGTTGGTTGTTGGGAATCTAGGTTGGTGTTCACCAATGGGGATGCCAACTAAATTATAATACTAGTATAATAAATTGTTACATTCATAAAAATCATAAAAAGTAGGAAATATAATATTAAGAATTAACACATATAGAAATAACAGTAATAATGTAAAATTTAATATGCAAAATGTAGAAACTAATTTATAATCACAATACATAATATTGTAAGTTGATATATGTTATGAAAGACATTCGAACAAACTGAATACAAAGAATACCCGTTAATGTTCAATAACGAAGAACAATTGATTACAAAAACGAAAGAAATGAAAAGAAGAAGTAATTCAAACTAATTTGTCTACGAGCATATTAAGCCATGTTTTTCACCTTTAGCCTCTCCAGAATGAAAACTAATCAATTCTAACATAAACTTTGTAACTATATAGAAATGACAATATAACCACTCAATATAACGAATACTAACAATTATGGCTTTTCGTATAACAATTTCAACCAAAAGTGCTAATTGTTTTTAGTCAAGATATCGACATGATTATCGTCTATTTTATTTGTTCCACCACAATTTCTTTTAAAATTACCATATCTCAAACAAATTGTAACTTTACTTTGATGATGTTTTGTTCACTTATAAAACATACTGATTTTAGAAACTTGTACAGCCCCTTGCTTGTCACAAAACACCGTAGTATCATCAAGGTACGTACACACCTAAAGTGTTTACTAATCCTGCCACAATGCTTCTTTAACTGTTTTATGTTAAGGCTATGTATTCAATCTCAGTTAATGATAATTGAGCTTTCCAACTAAATACATTCTCCTTTACTTTATTTGCATATCTAGTTATAGACCTTTTATCAAGATCCTTTGCATAAGAGGATTCAACGGTGTCATATATATTTCTGTCCAAAAATCAAACCATAAGACTTAGAGTATTTACATTGGGCTTCAAAGCCCAATGTTCGGATACATGTGGCAAATGACAGACAAATGATTCAGCATACTCCATTAACGTGGAGGCAATTGAGAAAAAAAACAAGACCTTTACTGCAACAATGCAACAAATCAAAAAATTCCACTAATTGTCAAATTTAAGAAATAATAATAAAAGAAATAAATAAAGGTTCCAACACCTTATAACACACAATGTAACACACATAATTACTTTATTAAAAAGAATAATAAATAAATCATAACCCCCAACAACTACTTTGTAATATTAACACTACAACAAAAACAACAAGTACTCCCTCCGTCTCATTATAAGTACTCCCTCCGTCTCATTATAAGTGTCATTGTTTGACTTTTCAAGTCTTTCTTTTGCAATTTTGATTGTAAATATTTTTGTTCGTGTCATATAATACTTGATGAAAATTATATCAATGTAAAATACATTTAAAACCCAATCCATTCATATATCTTACATCAAGTATTATACAACACAAACAAAAATATTGTCGGTCAAAGTTAAACAAGAAAGACTTGAAAATCAAACTAGGACACTTATGATGGGACGAAGGAAGTATTTGTTATGGCCAAATCCGTAGCAAATCCATAGCTAACTGGGTGTTAGCTACGGATTAGGTCCGTATATACAAGTCTTGTAGGTCGTAGCCAACTTAATTATTTGCTATAGAATCCAAAGTTTGCAACGATTTTAACTACCGATAGAGATATCACTATTTTAGCTACATTAGCCACATATTTTGCTACAAAATTGTTGGCTACAGATTTTTAGCTACAAACTATTAGGTACACAATTTTGCTACGATTTTATAACTGCATCATTTGCTACGGATTTTTTAGTTACGGAGTTTGCTACTGTGTTTTAGCTACAACTTTAGTTACGAATTTCATCTAAAGATTTGCTACGGTCTAACTATAGAAATTTGCTATGGTTTTAGCTATATAAATTTGCTATGGTTTTTGCTATGAAATTTAGCTACAAAGTTTAGTTGTTTTTTTTACCACAAATGTAGCTACAAATATTTGCAAATTTCGCTATGGATTATATACGGTTTTGGTTACATATTTAGCTATACATTTTGTGTATTTTTCTAAAAGCTTTCATGTTTTTAATTTATTTTTTACTTTTTCCATGCAAAAATTATAGACAGAATTACAAATTTTATCCTTTAAAAAAAGCCAAATTACGGTTCGTGTCCTTTTCTAAGTTTCCTTGCAGGCGGTGTACTTTAAACTTTTTTTTCCTACAAGTTATGTCCTTTACGCTAACTGGGTTAGAAAAACTCTGTTAAATCCCATCACGTGAGAAGCATGTGAGGGTAGTTTTGTCTTTTTGCCTACCCTGCTTCTTCTTCTTCTTCTTCTGTTTCTGTGCTGCCTCATCTCACTTCTCTCTCTATGTTCTACCACACCATCACCATAAACACTCCTCAAACACCATCACCACCGCCACCATAGCTCCGCCACCAGCCACCGCTCCATCTCCGATTCCCTCATCCACCATCGTCCTCAATTCTGATTCGTTTGGAATTAGGGTTCTATCACAAAACACCTCTTTTTTAGGGTTTTAATTTCTGATTTTTGTTCATCTCTAAAAATAAACCAACCCTACCGTCACCAACCACCATGCCAGAATCGCCGCCACCATCATCACCATGCCTGAACACCACCCAATGTCGATCAATACCCATACATCTCAATGGACACTGAGTTCCCAGGTGTCGTATACTCCGATACCACAACATCGTACACGCGCCGCCGCCCGGTGGATAACTACGCGCTGCTTAAGTCAAACGTCGACGTTTTGAACATAATCCAGCTCGGGTTGACTTTATCCGATGGGTCTGGTAACCTTCCGACCATCGATGGGACCCACCAGCGGTTTATCTGGCAGTTCAATTTTTAGGATTTTGATGTCACGCGTGACGCGCACGCGCCGGTGTCGATTGAGTTGTTGAGGCGTCAGTCGATTGATTTCGAACGGAACCGGGTTGACTCTTTTTCTCACTCCAATTTCTGTTCTTTGCTCGGAATCTTGATTTTCCGGTAACTTGTTTTGCACTTCCGGCAACACTTTATTCAACT
>NW_027499450.1:0-95057 GCF_021521415.1 Bidens hawaiensis
TAGACCTTATGCTAACCGAGGAACGCAGAGACTTAGCCGCAACGCGTGAAGATAACTACAAGCGGCAAATGCAAAAGTACTACAACACGCGGGTAAACTCTGCAACTTCAATGTAGGAGACTACATACTGCGTAACAACGAGGCTTCGAACCAACAACGCCCAGGAAAACTGGCCCCGGTCTGGGAAGGGCCATACATTATCAAAGAAGTTCTGAGAAAGGGCGCATACCGGCTCGAAAGGCTCGATGGCACTCCCATCCCAAGAACATGGAATGGAGCTCAATTACGCAAATATTACATGTAGATCAATTCCAAACTTGTAAAGAAAAGGCCTAGAGCCACTTCTAATGGAAATGATTCTCCTTTCACATTGTGTTGATAGCCTTACCTTTATACTTATGAACTTCCCACACTGATATGCCGGTATTCACCGCATAAATATGGGAAGAAGTAAGTCGTTACGTGTGGAAGGTGGCAAAACCCGCATAAACACATAAAACGGTAAAAAATTTCAAAAGAAAAGATAAGGAAAACCTTCACGCAGGTCAGTTATAGGTAAAGTTTGGTCATCCCACTAAATGAAAGTGACGGTCCTACCCGCACAATCATGATAGAGGAAACTGAACATTAACCTATTAACAACCGCGCGTACAAAGGCTAACTTATTCAAAATACTTAGAAAATTTCTAAGGAAAAGATGAGGAAAACTTCCACGCAGGACATATATAAGTAAAGTTTAGCCATCCTACTAAGTGAAAGTGACGGTCATACCCCGCACAATCACGAAAGAGGAAGCGAAACTTAAACTTATAATCTGCCACGTTAAAAAGTTAACTTATCTAAGTACTAAAGAAATTGCTAAGTTAAATCAAAATATGCGTAAAATAAACAAGGCAAGGAATTAGCAAAGAATCTTTATTCCATCGAAATTCAAATATTACAGATTGCTAGGTACATACCCACATACAAAAGAAGCTATACAAAAATAAAAATCTACTCTAATGGTGGAAAGGGATCTTCAGAATCAAGCTTCAGGACCACTTCCACTTGGACCCGCACCATTAGTAGAGCGTGGCGGTTCAAGGAAAGCTTTAAGGATAGCTAGCCCATCATCAGCAGCAGCAACTTCGTTCACCTTCTCCACCACCGGATGTGGGAAGGCGGCATACTGGTTCACTGCTTGGTCATATAAAGCTTCAGTATCCACATCAAATAAAGGGAAGTTGGAAGGCGGGATGCCTTTCTCAACGAACCCTAGACCAAGCAGGAAGCCGGCCTTTTCCCCATCCTCATGAGAAGCGTTGAGGGCTGCGCTCATGGCATCGTCGTATGATGTGTCCCTGAAGACTCGATGCACAACCTACAAGAAAAAATACAAGTATCAAAACCTTTTCTATTTACAAAGAAAAGCGTAAAGATATTATGAAATTACGCATACATGAGACAACGCTTCTCGAAGAAGCCATTCCTTGGCAACCAGAGCCTCCTGGAGGGCGGCTTGAGCTTGGTTACGGGCGCGTTCGGCTTCACTTTTATTAAGGTTGGCAAGCAACACTTCCTTTGCAGCAGCCTCTTCAACGCCCTTTAGCTTCCGCTCAGTGTGGTCAAGCACGCCCCTCTGGTCCAAGATCTCTTGGAGCTTCTTGGCGTCTTCCATAGCCAAGGCATCATGAGCCTGCTGGAGCTTCTCTAGCTTGGCTTTAAGCTCCTCGTTCTCAATGCGTAGAGGCTCAGCAACAGCTTCAGCCTTGGTGGCCCTCTCAGTTGCGTTTTGTGCAGTTTCCTTGGCCAGCCGAAGCTGTTCGTTAACAGCTTGGGCAGCCTTGGAACGGGCCTCGAGACGGGCCTGAACTTCAACTTCAAGGGCCTTGAAGGCCTTCTCCTTCTCCGCAGCAACGGCGGAGAGCCTCCTATTCTCCTCCCGGACAGCCCGCGCCTGAGCTACTTCTTGGATACGAGCTGCTTTTAACTTGTCGTTTTCACGACAAAGCAGCTCGACGCGCGGCTGCATCCGGGCCAGGAGAATCCGAAGCTCATTGGTTAGCCTACCCTCCTGGTAGCTAGCCATTGCTTCCCCCAACGCACCACTGGGAGATGCGTGACGAGCCCACTCCACGCACTCCACAGGCGTGCGAAGGGTTGTTCCTCGGCGGATGTTCCATCGTGGAACATACACTTCATTGGAATCCGACACTGCAAAAAACAAAAAGCAGTTAGGAAAAGATGATATAAAAAAAAAAAGCCAATAGAACTCTACGCACCTGTAGGGTCGACAACAGGCCGATAGCCGCCAAACCCATCACCTGAACACAGGGGAAATCCATCCAAGAGGTCAGGCAGATGGGAAGGAGGCAGAGGTTGGCGAGAAGCCCCAAGCATACCCGAAGGATCGGCCGTCGTTGCCGATGACGGAGGAGGCATGGTGGAGGCCGCCGCGGTAGTAGAAACCAACGGAGGTGAACTCAACGTAGGTGAACTCACAACCGTGGTCGCCGCTGCGGAGGAGCCCGCAGAAATAGTCACCGCCGGCTCAGTGAAAGATTCAGTAAATATGGCACTGATAGCCGGCGGAGATGTCGTCACAGTTGGAACAGTTGGCTCATCCGGGTGAGCAACTGAACCAACTGAAGCAGGCGCAGACGCCTGGGTCATCGCCTCAGGTAGGTTGACCAAACCTACCGTCATGGGTCCGGAGGTGCTCCTCCCCGCTCCACCCTGGAATACGGTAGCATCCACGCCTGCACAAAGAAGATAAGTATAATGATGGAAAGCTATGAAGTTAAAAGTAAAGGAAGTTTGTACTTACGGGTTTTCTTGAGCCTAAAAGTGCGAACAGGCGGGGACGAACCCGATGGAGCCGGCCTCTTTACGCCGCTCACCGTCGTCATCCTGGGCTGCCCGGAGGTGACAGTCGTCGCAGCCTCCGGAGCAGTGGTCTTATCACCACCAGGGTTCCCCGCCACCTCCTCGCTTTCGGTCACTGAATCAGACCGATTCACCGGATCGGCAGTGGAGGCAACCTTCGCCTTCCCCTTCCCGCCGGCAGCCTTCTTTTTCCGCACCAAAGGAGGACCATCTGCGGATTCCTCATCAGAAGACAAGATTAGAGGAATTCCAGCAGAGGTTTCAGCATTGAGAGGTCGAGGGTTGAATAACTCCTTACCTGGCCGCCTGGCGCTCAGGATCTCGTGGCCTGGCGGGTAGACCTCCACGAACCGATCCGCCGTCTGTTCAAGGATGGGCAACTCATTCTCATCTAGAGCACGAGTACCCATCCGAGCGGGACCATCAGCCTCCCGCGGATGCAGGAGCGACTGCAAGTCATTCCCCTCTGAAATAAAAAAATAAACAGTTAGAAGAAAAACCTGTATCAACAAAGAAGACAGAGCATACCGTAAGGGACAGAGTTCAAACCGTATTCGAGGACGATGGGAACCTGCGACGCCTCCTTCCACACCCGGCTCATCCCAAGCATCACCATCCCAGACTCCGCAAAGCGGTATACCGGAGTCTGGACCCGGGAGATCTTGGCGAACCACTCCGCCTCCTGGTAGTTGAGGGCGTGAAGGGCGGGGAGTGCTCTCCTATTCTTAAAGGTCATCGCAAGGGGGACGACGCGAGCGGAGATATAAAAAAACTCACGCTTCCACGACCGAAGACTGCGCTCGGTAGCGCAGATCTTCAACCCCTTGATCCGATTGACCAAGGTGTACCACCCCTGGATGCACCTCCAGGAGTAGAAGGTCATCAACCGATCTACGTGGGGCTCCACGCCCAGAATGAGGCACACCCACTCAAAGTGGCGGATCTTGGCGATCGCCATCGGGTGTACCTCCGTCAGATGCACGCCGTGCCTCTCCAAGACACGGTATACAAACTTCGTCAATGGGAACCTGAGATTCCCGTAAACGAAGAATGCAGCGTACACCCCTATCTTGCCCTTGGGGGCATCGTACACCGTCTGGTGTGGCTCCGGAAACTCAGGCTCGAACGGCTCGAGCATGAACTTCCGGACAACGTACCGATAGAGGTCGGCCGGAAGAGCACACTGGCACTCGCCAGCAGTACTCTTGTCATCCTTATCGGAAGTGGACGACGGATTCTCGACGAACACGTCAGACTCCTCGGCAAAAGAAGACATGTTTCGGATGTACAGAAACGATTTCAGAAGAATGCTCGACGGAATAGTGAGTATTCGCCGGAAATCGTTTAGAAGATGAAGAGAGAAGTGAAAGTGTGGATTACAAAGGACCCTCTCCCCTTTTATATACTCATCGCAATTAATGCGATGAACTTAATGCGGAAGAGAGAGAAATCGCAGGTGCAATGAAACTATGACACGTGGCAAAGAGCAAGCTAGCAACAGCTGTTGAAAGGACGCGTGCCATTAATTTCGCGGCCACGCGCCCGAAAAATCGCGCCCACGCGCCTGAAAAAGCGCCTGGAATGACCATATACTGTCACGTCGCCATAACTTCCTGCACGTCCTGACACTGTCAGAAGAAACCGTCGGACGACGTTTCAATAGTTTGGACTGTTCTTACCCTTTCACCAACTTTTCGAATTTCAAAAAGATTCAAAAGTAAGCGGGAAAATACCCCTTACCTTGGCAACCAAGAAACTATAAGACAGGTGCGAGTACAATGTCAAGGCAAAACCCTTCACATACTTAGCACCCGCAGGGAATTGAAGCCAGGAATACCTTGGAAGTAAAGTAACTATAAGACGAGTACGGGTACAGTGTCAAGGCAAAACCCTTCACATACCTAGCACTCCGCAGGGAATTGAAACCAAGAAGGATCTTCTGGGCAGTGCTTGCGGAAACGGGAATAACATCCCCGCATAGCGGGAACGTCGAGAACTAGACTGTTTGAACCTCCAAGATGGAATTGGTTGTTTAAACATAATTGATCACTATGTTCAAAACTACCAAAACCTCATGGAGAATCTACACAAGTGGAACTCAACGCTCCTGACTTGCGAGGAGGTTACAGACCTACCCACATCACACCCAAAGATCAAGCAGAAAAGTCGGGAATTTCTGCGTGGCATTAGGAAAACCGCGGGAAGAATCCCCACGGAAAACCTTAAAACTAAAAACCCTTTTCAAAACCCCTTGCTAAAGTCCAAAAGTTCACCTCACTTATTAATAATTCATGAGAAGAACATTGGACTGGGGGGACTTGAAGAGGTAGGTCCCAGCAGAGCCCAGTTGGACCCGCAAGACTCACCTTGAAGAGGGACGTCTGCGCAAGGACCAACTGCTTTCGCAGGACCCACCATGCACAGAGATGAAGACCTTACGCGCAGTACGCCAGCTGTTCCCGCAGGGAAAGCCTCCCAATGGTGAAGTACCCCGCTTGTTCCCGCAGCTGCGGATACAAGCCATCAGGGAAGGCTACCCGCACTAATAGCAAGGCTACACGCACAAGGCACTAACTCTTGATACTTCAGTAATGTCACCTGAAGGAATGAGCAAGGCGGGAATACTCCCGCCCAAATGAGCCAGTCCGTATGCTTCTGGAAGATCTTTTGTACTATACCTGCCAAGGTATGGGCAAAATAGACGATCTGACCAAAACAGCCCATGAACCAATCACAGGGTGACAGCTCACCGACAACAGTACGAGGAGGAGCACCCTCTAGTACTGTTTGTCACTATTAGCCGCTGCCTACTCACCAACCCTCACTGTGGGACGTGCGTAGCCTACAGTTGGTGGAACAGTGCATAGCCGGCAGTAAAGGAACAGTATACAGCCGGCCTTGTCACTATCGGCCGCAGCCTATCCACCAACCAGCATGGCTTGTGCGTAGCCCACTGTTGGTAGAACAGGAATACTATTCAGCCGGCTGTACCTTCTTGGAAACCTACCTTCGGCTATAAATACTCCAACACCTTGGAATGGTAAGGATCATTATCTGATATCTCATTATCTTATCTTCTCTAGCAATCTCTTAATATACACTTATATTCAGAGCAATCTAGTCTGATTCTCACACCGGAGGGTGGTCACAAGGAGGAACCCCCCCTTCTCAGTGACGAGCTTACGGTGTCTGTTTTGCAGGTCACCTGAAGAACAACTTTCTTTGCTGGACCTCATCCTCGTGGGAAACATCTATTTAACCCCTAGATTATCCGTAATCTGCCCGGGGTCGATTAGTGTTTCTTCAGATTCAAATAAGCTTATTCGAATTTGAATAAAAGAAATGAAACTTGAAAAACTCACTACTATTTTAAACCGTTGGCAATCTAATTCATATCTCTTTGCAAACTAATCATAAAGAGCATGCAAATACAATCAAAACATCATCAAAATAGTCCCAAAATTAATTTCGACTATTTAATTCGTCACTGCAATAAAAATAAGTTTAAAAACCACCTAATTGCACTTTAACTTTCAAAATCAATCTATGCAAAATCAACATGTCAAACTCTTTAACCTCTAGAAGTGCTATGCATTATTCTTATCGAGCTCTGCAATCTTTTTCTTTAGTTCTTCATGTCTTACTTTCAAATCCTCACATTTGGATTTCACAAGCTGAAGTATGTTGGATACCGAATCCGTATTTTGGTTGAAATCCTCCACGAAACGAGGTGCAAGAATATCCCTTAGAAACCTCTTTCATTCTTCTTTCTAACCATTAGCCAAAAAGCTTTAGATCTTAAATTGGTTGCATAAGCACTTGTTGCTAGTGTTGTTAGCTCTCCTTACTATGCCTTAATTTCCCCATTCCATTCTATCCCATTCTCTAGAGTGGATCGTAACTCTTTCTATTACTGAGGCAATTTTCAATAACAAACACTTAACCTCATTTTTATATCCCTCAACATCACTAGCAGAAACCACCCTCCCTTCAATTATATCAATACTCTTGCATATATCCTCAACCTCGTGAACAATCAAATGTGCCTTCTATTATCTTGATGTAACGGTCAACCTCGTAGTGGAAATAAAGTCGTCATATACTACACGTCTTGATTTAGTCTCTCTCAAGTGACGTGCTCGATCTTCAACCTGAAACTCAATGATGCTATCAACAAAATGCTCATTTTGATAATCAAATCCATTTATCACATAATTGCTTTTAGCATAATACGTGACGTACGAGTTAGAAAAATATGCAATTTCGGTGTCTTCAAAATTCACATTTAAGGCATTTGTGGTGACTTTTATCAATTGCGGATTGGCACAATTTTACTTTTATCAACCTTGTTCGACCTTTCCTTGCTATGAGTTGTAAGTCCGTATCACTTCTATCAATTTTGGATTGACGTTTGAGGATGCTTGTATTTATCCTTCACGAGCGGGTCTTTCTAGCTCTGGTAGAGTGGCATGATAGTGTTTTGTGAGAACTGGCCTTGCGAAAACAGGCCATCATCATCGGCATCCAAGTTCACATCAAAGTTTTGATATTTGGTGTTGGAAGAACTTGTGTACGTGTTGGAACCCGATATTTTGGTTTGTTTAGACGATTGCCTCATCGATATGTGGGTTCCCATATTCGGAATGGGACTCAGTTTCATATAAGTTCTTAAAACCTCCCATGTCTATATATGAGGAAACTTTTTTTTGTTGTGTTCCTTCCTAAAATCGGTGAGTGCGCTGACAAAAAATGATCTTTATCGGATTCTTCGTTTACTCGATTATCATGCCCTTCGTTTTGTTTTTGTCGGATTCACCCGAATTTTGTTGTTGGTGGTATTTGTAGTTTTGGTGTTGGAATTGTGGCAGGTCTTGGGTTTGTTGAGGGTGTTGGTAGTGTTGCGGGTTGTACAGGTCATACATAGAGTTTGTCAAAAGATCGAAAAATCCAGGAAGTCGGATCGGTGGAGTTGCAATTGGATGCACGCTTTGTTATTGTGATGGTGGAGTTACAAAAGCACCAAACCCCATTTGAGATGGCATATTTTGACTTGGTTTGAGATTATGAGAACTACTGGCTTACTGGCTCTTGGTTTCTTCAAACCTCTAGCTCTTTGTGATAAATTCATAATTTTTTTTATGAATGTTTGGTGTAGGTTTGTTGAGAGAAAAGAGAATAAATTTGTAGAAAAAACACGAACATACTTTGGTATCATGGTTTATTGGTTTTATTTTTGGTTTTGGCTTTATGTTTTGTTTGTGGTGTTAGTAGTGTTGGTACCCCTACCAATCAAGACAATTTAGTACCCGTACCGGTACCTGGACCATTTCAGCTTTATTGTTGCCTGTACCAGCACCAAGATCGTTGAAGATTTGAAAAAACAACAAAACAAAGCGGTACAAAAGTGGGTATCGTAACAAACAAATTTGGTACGGGTACTAGTACTCGCTATTTATTTATTTATTTTCAATATGGGTATAATCAAGTTCGGGTACGGATATGAACACCATGCCCATGTCTTCCCTAGATGTGAAACATCAACGCTTGAGACTAGGATACTGTGGAACATAAGTTGATAAAATAATACACTCTAAACTTGCAAGACATACACATCTGGCTCCTAAAAATAAGCGAACTATGAAGATAGAAGGGTGAAAACGAAAAAATATTAAATCGTTTAGACAACATACAAATTAAAATGATGGATTCACCAAAAGACAAAAATACAGTGTATGTTTGTGTATAGGCGTGCAAATGAACCGAACGAACACAAACAATGTATGTTCGTGTTCATTCATTTAACCTTAAGCGAAAACGAACACAAACAATTAACAGACAAAAATACAGTGTATGTTTGTGTATAGGCGTGCAAATGAACCGAACGAACACAAACAATGTATGTTCGTGTTCATTCATTTAACCTTAAGCGAAAACGAACACAAACAATTAACAGACAAATATTTGTGTTCATGCTTGTTTGTTTAAAAAATGAGCATGCTTGTTTATCTTAAATGAACAGTTCACGAACATAAACGGTCATAACAAACAAACATAAATGAACATGAATGAAAATATATGAACATAAGTAAACGAACACAAACGTACAAATATAAAACATTTTAGGGTGATATAACTTGTAAAATACAAACAATATTTAGTTATTTTCTTTTAATTTGTGAATAAATGGAACGTGTGTCCATGTTCATTCGTTTAATTAAATGAACAAATACATTTTGTACATTTAAGTTTATATTTATTAAATGAACGAACATAAACAAACTTCCTGTCGAATGATTCACGAATAGTTCACTGAATGATGGGTTCGTTTACAAGCCTACTTGTGTATGCACTTGGTAGTAGGATTTCTTATGGACATTTATCAATAAGTTGCATTTTAATTCTGTTTTTTATGTGGTTTATTGGATTTTAGTAATCCTTATTGAATGGTATTGACTGATAATAATCTCTATTTATTTTACGCTACTAGCGTCCCAGATTTAAAAAAGATGTCCCCCTAACGGTCCCTCGTTAAAAAGAAATTAACGGCGTTATACTTTTTTCCCAAATTTCAAACTAATGTTTTAGGGCTTTTGACAGGAAGGAGGATACAAGTCGCCTGATGTAAAACTTAGTTCGAAACGGTGCTCCAAAATGACGAAACAATGTTTCAATTCGGGTGTTTGAACTTACAATTAACAAAAATCAAGCCGTTTGGATCACCGTTTTGAGCTAAGTTTTACATCAATCGACTCGTATCTTCCTTCCAATCAAAAGCTCTAAAGTGTTAGCTTGAAATTCGGAAAAAAGTATAGCGCCATTAAGTCCTTTTCAACGGTGGACCATTGAGGGCCAGCTTTTTTTAAATTTGGGACCGCCGGTGGTGCTAAAATGAATAGGGATTATTTATTTTAGTACTAGGTATTCGGCCTCAACTATTATTTATTCAGCCTTAATAATTATATTTTCTTATGGTTTTCTTTCCTATTATATAAAGGGGTGTATGTTACATAACCAAATATGTATTTCATGGCTACTCTAGTTGTTATTTTGAGTCTCCTTGTCATACAACAGGTTCATCACTCAATCTATCTCCCTCTCTTAAACGTTCAAATTGTTAAACCAGCTTTAAAAGAAAAACTAGTTGTCACTGTTAGAGTAGACGAAATGTCTTTTCGTAAAATTTGGTTCATTTTCTACCTTCTAGTCGTGTTTGATAAACATAACATTTTATATACAAGACTATCTAAATAAAAACATTAAATGACTTGTACGAATAAAGGCCATAATTTATGTAGAATCACAAGTTGGAGTATGTTATGGAATGCTTGGCAGCAATTTTCCATCCGCACCTGAATTCATAAGTTTATATACTACAAACAACATCGAGCGTATGAGACTCTATGATCCTAACGTTGCTGATTGGGTTCCCGAATTTAGATCTTTAATACGTTTTGCAAGTCGTGACAATTCTTTTAATTGGGTATGGAAAACATTATGAGCTATCTAAATGTCACGGTTCGTTACATATCGGTTGAAAATGAGGCTAAGCCATCTGATGCCATGTTAGCTTCATTGGTGTATTCTGTGTTGCTTAACATCCAAGAAGTCATTGAGGTTTATAGCCTCAGGAATCAAATCAAATTTTCAACTTCGATTGACACGACTATGATTGGAGTTAACTTTCCCCGGTCGGTGGGTGCATTTAGGGATTATTTAAATAAATATCTACGCCTTTCTGATCCTGAATATTTGTTAGGGTAATATCTACAAACGAGTATCTTGGATTTTTGAGAGTCGTGATCACACTTTCAGATCAAAACTATTTATGGTTCACAAATAAATTGATCGGAAATCGTATGATCAAGATTCGACCCCAGTCAAGGGCTCTGTCCCTTAGACCCTGCTATCTGGGGCGTTGCCCCTGGACCCCTGCCAAGGGGCCGTTGCCCCTTAGAACCCCCATGAATTAGGTCTTTGCCCCTAAGTACCAATAGGATTATAAACTATAATAAGATCAAATAAGTATGCACATTGCTTATTTAAATTCATATTACAGCTAACCTGATCAACTAGTTAATCCCTAATTATACTAAAATCAATAATAGTATTTACGCCTCATCGGTTTAGTTTTGAATTTCAGATATGACGTTGCATAGATATGCATGACAATCCTTCAGGACTTCTTTACTGAACCCCTGGACTACCGATAATGAAAATGAGGGTGGATAACTTGATATGCTGCAAATTAGAGGTATTCACTCGATTAGACATCAACACTTTTGTGGTCTCGTCTGAAGGATTAGACTAATATAAGATACAAATTCTACACGGTATAATACCTTCTAGACATACGTCCTCCTTGCCTTCCTATAGCTTGAAACGAGAGACACCTCAAGCTAGCCATGATGATCCTACACAAAACTAACCCAACAATCAAGAAGCTACCGTCGACACCAAATCAAGATTAAATAAAGATTACCTAAAAGTGATAACTGAAACTCAAAGGACAAAATTCAGGGTTTTGGGGATGAAGAAGATGAATGTTGCTTGCAGCGCAAGGTGTTAATATGTTTAGAAATCTATCAGTACTGTAAACATATTATATAATGGAAAAAAGTAGCTGTTAAACTGATTATAACAAACTAAATTTTGTTATTGACACATTTAGTCCTTGTTTGTTTGTTCCGTGCTACTTCGGCGTTTTAAGAAAAGGAGATTGCGTCCAGGTCGGGTCCATAAAAACTCTTTTTATATAAATATAATAAAATAAAAAATTGAAAACAACATCTAAATCATTTTTTAATAGTTTATAAACGGACAAAAAAAATAAATGCCTTTTTTTAACGACGGAGAATCTCATATCTTTTTGGGGCTATGTCCAAGGTCGACTCCTCGACCGCCGTGAGACCTTATCTTTTGATGCGAAGGAACCGGATGGAATCCGTGAACCCTCGCCCCCTATCGGGTTCGAACCCAGGATTAATCCATGATTCGTTCTTTCACCCATATGTCCTTCGAACTAGCCTAAGTGGGAATCGAAACTGCGTCTCCACATTGGGAAGGCAAGCATCTTACCACTAGACCAACTTCTCAAAAATTAACTAAAAATAACACGAATTTACGAACTATACATTTTTTATATTATTTTATTAGTCGTTTTTATCGTCTTAGCCAAAATTAACGCCAATGAACCATTGTGTCATAGGCTAGACGCTCTTTGTCAGATACGCCGGGAGATAGCGCATCATTCATCCGTTCATCACGTACCTTTGTTTCATAAACTATTTCATCTTCCATCTTTGTTTCAACTTTCAAGTACTAGAAACGAGTGAATTAAGGGAGCAAAATGGGGCTAAAATATAATACAAAAAATGGTCAAAATATAAAGAAAAAAACATATATGTGTGTGTGAAATTAGGTTAATTTCATAAGTGTTTCTTAGTGCGAGAAGTTATACCATCCAATTAAATGTTTTTCTATCTTTAAATTATGTATAAAAGTAGATTAAATATAGGATCATATTATTTGTTTATAATTCTATTCAAAATTTATTATTATTTTTTCTTGCTTTGTTTGAGTATAACAATTTGAATATTACTGCATTACATTTAAATTGATTATTATACGGGATTATCACTTATAAGTCATTTAATGTGAATTCTATTAGTTTCACTTTGGTCTCCGTTGAGTTTCTATATTTTGTTTTATTAAAAGATCAAATCATTAAGTTTTAAATGTTTAACTTAAAATACAGTCATCATAGAACTAATTTCATCATAAAAGACATTCATTAAGATTGTTGTTGTTGAATTAGAACGTGAAAGTCATTCTTTACTATTCAGTAAAAAAGAAAGTCAGTGTTCGCCTGCAGAAATGTATGTCACTTTGTTATTAGGACTTGAATGATTTTGATTTGGGAAATTTGGTTAACTTAAACCTTAAATCTCGAACCCACTTGTTTTATTTTTCTTGCTTTAATCATGTACATATAGCTCTTAGAAATGGTCATATATGATATATGAGGGGTGAGATATTTAATTATTTATTCATAAAACACAAATCCATTGGAACAATCTCAAGCAATACAACACCAAATTTCATGAGTATTGCAAACTTGTTTCCTATCTCATGGCATCTAAGTCCAATAAAGTCACTCACTACATATGAGGATTACCCACATAAAGATTTCAAATGCCTCAAACAGCCGACTTTGCAATGAAGTTAGCTTTATATTATCATAAATAACGAGGAGCGCAAGAAAGGCGACGGAGAACTGGAAAAATGAAAGATGGTGAGAAAAAGAATAGTAAATTTTCAATACTCACATCTAGTATGCATAGCTTGTGGAAAAAGACATCCAGGAAAATGAGATATCCGTTATTTGTGCATTTTGCAATAGTGTAAACGTTAAAGGGTGCTAAAAATACCTATGGTATAAAGTAAATATTAGCACATTTGTATGTAGAAAAGATCATATTCTATAAATTACACGACCATAGCGTGCAAAGTGAGTGTATAATTAAGGGCCTTTTTAAAAACATTGGGTTCACGGTGTGGTTCTAATTGCAAAGATGCAAACTATAGGGGCCATTTTGCACCTTTAAGTCTTTAGTTGACGTGTATGGGCTTGAATGGGTCGATGGGCTTGACCATGTATATCATATATTCTCCCAAACAAGCAAACCTAGGATTGATTGTATTGTACGTAATGGGTTGTTTTTACAAGGTGAATGTTAGGCTTCAAAGATTATGGTAATAAGGGATAAGATATTGCCAGGATCATCGCTTGGGGGGCAAGTAATTGTATATGTAAGAATTTCGAAAAGTGCTTTGATGCTACGTACGGCACTTGTGGAGCATGGTTACAAGGTAACATCGACTCAAGGTGTTGCTAGACCAGAAGACAGGGTTCAGTTGCTCAAAGAATTCGAACGCGGGCTCGCACAGGTTCTAATATTAACAGATGTTGTTGCTCTTGGCTTTGATCAATCCAAGGTTAATTTCATTCTAATCCCCTGTCTTTTCTATCATTGTTGGGTTATGAAGGCCTTTGGGCCGGTTTTATTAGGAGGCCCGATTTTGGTTCCTAATTATGTTTGTTCTGAGCTAATGAAAAACCTAGTTGCAGCCCGTGGACGTAGGTCCCCTCGCGAGGACCGAACCACATTAAATTCTTGTGTCGTTTATATTTTCGTTTACGCGTGTTTATCGTTGTGCATATCTGTGTTGTTTCGCTTCCGCCGCGTCGCTTTGTTCCTAACATCATGCATGCTACCTTATAATAATCTAATTATTGTCTGCTGCAGGTTAATCTGGTGGTTAACTATAATCTTCCTCGTGAATTGCGTAATCATTCAGAGCCTCACTGTAGAATATACTCCACCCGCACAAGAGACAAGGGTAATAATATTGTTATTCATTTGATTTGTGTTTAATGTTTGATTCATTTATATAGTTAATCAGTTAAATCAAAGTTATAGATGTCCTTACAAACTGCATGTTTACAATGCCACAGGAGTTGTGTTCAACTTACTATGTGGCGATACGGAGAACATGATGATGGAGAAAATCGAGAGGCGCCTCAATTATAATGTTACCGAGGTAAATATTCATAGCATTTGGTTATGAATATTTGGTTTGGGATGTTCGGGTTTTTTGTCTTTGAAAATCTAAATGAAACCCGACCCGAAAACAATTGGGCAAAGATACTAATAAAGATGATATATTAATATTTTGGCGCACACACACACACATATATATATATACACTTTCATTATTTCTGATTTTGAAATAATATTGTAGGTGCCATCATCGGCAAGTGACGACTACAAGAACGTGTTCAAGGGTGCTGGTTTGATTGGAAGGTTCGCATCGGTGTTGACACTGTCCTAAAAATCTCATTTACTAGCTAGATACATAAAACAGTACTTGTTCCAAAAACACACCTCTAATTTGTGTATTGGTGTTGCTTGAGAAGATCTTAATTAGTCTTGAACCAACCATTCATGGTTTACCATTAGTTTAAAATTCAGTTATGTTCATGAGAAATTAAACTTTAATTGTCTAGGTCTCTGAAGAAACGTGGATCGGCTCACTGGTACGATCAACTTTCCTCGGGTATGAGTATGCTATTTCACCAATGGTTCTCCGGAGTATGAATTCTTCCACCTACAAAACGAGTAGCACCGTGAACTTACCCCTCAGAAAGGGACAGACGGGTCCTCTTTGGGGTAACCCTCCGGTGTGAGAATAAGAGATTGTAGGAGAAGATAATAATAATCTGAGAGTGAGTAAGGAATTGGAATGTATTTTCTTGCTTACCTCCCCTTGTGGAGGTGGTGTGGTATTTATAGTGTTAGGGTTTCCAATGATTGGGCTCAGATCCCATTAGGGCCTTTTTGGCCTCCTCCTGTTGCTTTGCGCCACGTGTCCTTAGGACACCTGGTGCTTTTTCATTGATTATTCTCTGACCCAGGTATTTCACCTGACCCATGTGCAATCACGTGGTAGCACATGGGTTTTGCTGAGTTGTCCACCTTTCATTGGCAGCTGTCAACATCAGCATATTCTTATTCCTTAAAGGATACCTTCTGGAAGGTTGTCTGACGAGCACAATCAAGGTTGTCCTTATCCTGATTTGGATAAGGACGAGGTTGATTATGTGCTCGTGTGATATGCGCCTATCCTGAGGATGCGCGAGGTCTTCTCTTTATTCTCACGCGCAGATGTTTCATGCGTAGATGTGATATGCGCCAGCATATGTAATATGCGCCACGCGCAGATGCGTCACGCGCAGATGTGATATGCGTGAGCATGTGATATGCGCCACGCGTAGATGCGCCACGCGCAGATGTGATATGCGTGAGCATATATGGTGCGTGAGCATATGTGATATGCGCCATGCGCATAGGTTTTGGCTTTGTGCCTTCATGATATCTTGATTTCAAGCCTCTTGTCTATATCTTGTGGGTTGACCCGCCCCGCTCGATGTTAAGGCGGGTACATACCTCTTCAAGCCCCCCCAGTCTAATGTGTGTATTGTCTCGCACGAGCGAGGTAAGATAGATATTAGACTTAATAGTTCTCTTTTAATAGGGTTTGTCTTTTCCTTTTTTATTTCTCATCGTTGCGCGAAATTCTATCCTTTTGGTTAAAATGAATCGTCCATGTACGTGGTTGGTTGGTGCTGACATGCGTCAGAGATGGAGACATGTGTCAGACTTTTCGTGTGCTCGAGGTGCTACAGTTGCCTTTCATGTCCCCTCACACAGTGTCAGGAACACGTGTCGCGCTCGCGTTGGCCTGCACCTGCGAGTGGGGGCGCGTGAACTCTGATCAGTACCTGTTTCGTTCCCTTTTATGTCCCCTCACACAGTGTCAGGAACACGTGTCGCGCTCGCGTTGGCCTGCACCTGCGAGTGGGGGCGCGTGAACTCTGATCAGTACCTGTTTCTCTCTCTCCTGGGCCTATAAAAGCAAGCCTTTTGAGTTGTTATTCTTCATCTTCATTGTTATTTCAAAGCTTTTTCTTTCCTTCCATTTTTATTCCGATTAAGAGCTTGTCTTTTGCTTCCAGATTTCCGTTCTTGAAGTAACCTCTGTTTGATTCACAGTTGTATGTCTGATAACCCAGACGCCACAATCTCCCCCAGCAGAAGCCGTGTAAAATCATTAGTCATGTCCACTTTGAAGAAGACCGGCAAGGGAAAACGGGCTGCTGAGGCCTCGTCAGAGGAGGTGGGGAAGGGCAAGACAGTGAAGAGGTGGGATGAGATTCCCTGCAAGTTGAGACAGTCTGATTTCGACAGTCTCATCGCCTCTCAGGGTTTTCTCCCTGAGTACGGCTGTATGCTCCCGGCGGCCGGGCAAACGGCGGCAGATCCGCCCACCGGCTATATCTCCTTATACTGTCATTTTTTCACTCACTGCAACCTTCGTCTCCCGATGACAAGGTTTATGGGTGCGCTGCTTAAATTTCATGGGATTCACATATCCCAAGTCCATCCTTTTGGACTTGTGCGCATGACTCATTTTGAGTTCATGTGCAAAGCTCAGCGCGAGGAGCCAACCCCTCGGCGCTTTCAATTTTTTTATGAGCCAAAAATCCAAAACTCTTGGTTCTCATTCGTTCCTCGCAGTCAGAAGGTCAAGTGCTGCACTGTTTCCTTCAAGAGCCTTCATGACTGGTCTGAGAAATTTTTCTATATTAAGGCTGGTGTGATTCCCATACGCATGACCATGCGCGCGATCACTTCTGCGCCCGCGGATGTGAATGTTCTTAAGAACCCAACTGGCGCATGGGTTAATAAGTTGACTGCTGAACCATCCCCCGCCAAGAATATTTGCGAGGAGGCGCTGGTGGGGGTTGGCATGAGCAGGAGGTGGGCCGACAGCGCGACTGAGCCTGTTATCCAAGTTGATGGATTATGTGAGTTATTAGCTCATTGCATTATTTCTGAGCGAATATAATTCGTTTTGCTGATATCATTTGTCTTGTTTTATGCAGTAAGCAAGGAGTACGTCCACGCCGCCTATGATGAGCATATGGAGGGTGGCTCTGTCGCGCTGGGCGCTGGGGAAGTTGGCTTCCCCGATCGCTTCGCTGATATGTTCATCCCTGTTGATTTGGGATTTTGCTTTGACAGCGATGCGCCTGGTAGGCCTTTGTACTTATGCTTATGCCTTTAGAATACCAAATTTGGTTAACATTTCTGTTGCACGTATTGTAGATGCGCTCGAGAACTATGAGCTGGAGCTCGCGGAAGAAGAGGTGGAGGAGGAAGCTGAGGTGCCACAACTCAAGCGTAAAGCTAAAGGGAAAACTGGCGCAGGGGCCAGTAAAAAACAGAAGAAAAATGATGCCCCTGTTGCTCAGGATCCTCCTACTCAGGCGAAGGGACTTAAGTAAACCAAGGGGTTTACCTCCAAGGTTTCCTTGTCCACTTTGCCTCAAGGTGTGGGCAGTCCTCCTGTCCACACGAGGTATGGTGCCGCCACCTCCTCTCTTCGCGCGGCGGAAAAGGGAAGCGGCGCTGCGCCTGCTGTTTCCTCTTCAACAGGTATACTTTGTTTATACTTTATGGTTTTATGAACGTGATTCCGATAGAGTTATTAATGAATCTTTGCTCACTCAAATGCTTGTAGAGCAGGCGACCTTGGTGGATCAACCTCAGGCGCAACAAGGTACCGAGGCTGCGCCGAAGGTTGCTTTGAAGTCCCCTGTTTTGCACTCAAAAAGGGGGAAAATGTACTTCATGGCGATGTTTAACTCGCGAACGGCGGTGCGCCAAGGTATATATTGCGCTTTTATTTTCTGACTTTTTTCTTTTTAGATCAAGTCTTGAATCATTTCTCTTTGTTGGTTTTTTCATAGGCATTATAGCTGGCACACAAGCTGCTGGCGGCACTGCTGGCGCCGGCGCCAGCGCCGTTGGTTCTGCTCCTGCTCCAGCAAGCACTGAATCTCCCCTCATTGGGATTACTAAGGAGCAGGAGGCTGTTTTACGCGCTGATCTCGCGGCGTCGAGACCTCCCTCACCTCCTCCTGCGCGCAGCCCTCCTCACGAGACTGGTTTTGATTTTTCCAGGTCGCAGGAGAAAAGGCCTGTTACAGAGGAAGATGAGGAGGCCCATTTTGAAGACTCCGATGGCGGCCGCGCAAGCCCTGTAGCGCCACGAGATTTCGTGGCGCAGTCTTCTCATGGGGCTGGCGCTGACTTTTCTGCTTGCTCCCCGCAGGTATAAGTTCGTTTTGCTCCGCTGCGCGGACTTCCATATTAGTGTTTAGATGACTAGAACGTTGCTTTGTGTTTGCAGGAAGCCGATCACATATACCGCCCGAGATGGAATATTACTGAGGATAGCTCATTTCAGTCCATGGGGGTGTGTGAAGACTTCTGGGCTCACTCCGTGCCTCCAGCTGAAAGGAGGTTTCAGGAGGAGCGCGCCCGCGTGGACTTGCTCAACGACCATCTTTTCGCTGGGTCAGCGTTCTTTGCTGCCTCCCAAGAGCTTCGCTATGATTATGTAAAGGTGCGTGATGCTCTTGCGGAGGCCAAGCAAGAGGCTAAGGTATCTGCTTGGAATCTTTCTGACGCTCGAGAGAGAGCTGAGAAACTCCAAGCAGAACTCAGCGAGAACCGAGCAAGTGCCAACGCTGCCTTCGTGAAGCGCGGGCATGAGCTGCAGGCTGCGCGGGAGAAGCTGCAGGCAGCAGAGGCGGACGCAGCCAAGTATGCGCGGCGAGTGCGCGACTTGGAGCTGGATGCAGAGGCGCTTGACCAAGCGCTTGTGCAGTCTATCACTGAAAAATCTTCATTAGAGAGTGAGGTTGCGCGCCTGAAGAAGGAGCTTGAGGCCGCGCAGGCAGAGAAGGATGAAGCCCTGGCGACGGCAGCGTCTAGCCAAGAAGCGCTCGATGCTGCGCGAGCGGAAAGGAAAGAGGCCTTGGCGGCAGCAGCGTCCGACAGAGAGGAGCTGAAACAGACCAAGGAAACTGTTGAGTTGTTAAACTCTCAGATTCCTGCTCTTGAGACGTCTGTTTCTTCCCTCGCGCAGGATCGCCAATGGCTAGTCTCACAGGGTATGACTCGTTGCGCTTATGCGATGAAATACTCAGACGAGTTTCAGACCCTTGTGATGGATTGCAACGCTGCCTCGCGCTTGGTGGGTCGAGCTGAAGGGTTTAAGGATGGCTGTGAATATAGCATGCTGAAGAAGAACCCATCCGACTACCCTTATCAGCTCGACGTTGTCTGCGCGGACATGGCCGAGGTGGGGGAGAAGTATTTGAATACTCCCATTCCCATCCTTGAGCAGGTATTTTAACCTTAATGAGTTTACCTTGACTTATTTTCCTAGTCTTTTTGTACTCACACTTTTCCTTATGCTTTGCAGATAGCCTTGCTTGCTGATCAGCCCGATCTCGGCGCTCTAAAGAAATTACTTGACGAGTGTGAAGGGGCTGGTGGCGGCGATGATGGCGCGGGCAATGCTGCCTCTGCTAGCGGCTCTGGCGTGGCCAAAGGACCCGCTCCTGACACTATTGTGATAGAAGACGACTTCATTCAAGACGAACAGCTTGACTATGGCAAGTTTGGAGATGACGAGGAGCGGGCTGCGCCAGATGCTGAGGGAGGTAATGATGAGGGCGATGAAGAGGCTGACGTCGACATAGAGACTTGAGAAGCCCTTCATGTTTTTTTTTTTTATTATTTGCAGTTTGTATCTCATCATTTTGTAAATTTGTAACCTTCTATGTTTTGGAATGAAATTTTGTTTTTCCCTTATTCGCATCTTGCGCATTCCCCATTCATCTCTTTATATTGCATGTTTGCTTGTTGAATATAAGATATGTTTGCACGTTGAAATAAGAACAAGGTTGTAAGGAAATTATTTTACTTAATCCTTGTCATATTTTAAGTGATTTTGCAATATCCTGACTATGTTGACACGTGCCTTGGCGTTTCATTATTTCTCTTTTGCGCGACGTTATCGCGCATTTATTATAGGGAATTATGAGTTTTTTAGCCTTTACGTGTCAGTATGTGTTACTCTGATATCCATTACAATTCCATGCGCGACCTCGACCTGAGACCTTAACAACTATGTTTTGGCATGTGCTTTGCCTTAGTTGTGCTTAGGTATTTTTATGGTCTAGCTGCGCAGCATGTAGGATGGATCTTGTGAGTGATTTGAGCTAAGGCTCGTATTATTGGGATAAGGCCCTGAGCTAAGGCTCATATTATTGGGCTAAGGCCCTGACGTTTTAGAGTTAAAACTCGTTAACGCGTTTGAGCTTGAAGCTCGCGCATGTATGTTTTACTTCGTTTTATTTTTGTTTTGATGTCAATACAATGTTGTCATATTGCTCAAAATTAATAAAGGGAAGTGTGAAACATGTATGCAAAAAGTAATAGAACACACATTAAGAGAAGATAGCGCGTATCATTATTCATAATGGCTTAAAAAGCCTTGATTACAAACTTGACAATTTTTACATGAAACATTTTCTAAGCTGTGCTGCGTTCCATGCGCGCGGGATCTTCTTTCCATTCAAATCTTTTAAAGCGTATGCGCCTTTTCCCAATTATTCCGAGACTTGATAAGGTCCCTCCCAATTGGGGGACATCTTTCCCGGGGGTATCGCGCGGCTAGCTTCATTGTTTCGAAGGACAAAATCATTCTTCTTGAAGTGGCATTCTTTCACGCGCTGATTGTAATACTTTTCTAGTTTTTTCTTATATTTGGCTTCACTGATGATAGCTGCTTCTCTGCGCCCTTCAAGTAAGTTGAGATCCAACCTTCTTTCGCGCTCGTTATCAATCTTACTCATCATGAGCACTCTATGGGATGGGCATCCAATTTCTGCTGGAATCATAGCCTCCGTTCCATAGGTTAGGCTGAACGGGGATTCGCCATTGCTGGTTTTGCTTAATGTCCTGTGCGCCCACAGGACATTAGGTAGCTCCTCGACCCATGAATGGGATTCTCCCTCCAACCTTTTCTTCAGCCCATTTAGCAAGCTTTGGTTCGCGCGCTCCACTTGGCCATTCCCCTGAGGGTGGTATACTGAAGTGAAGATTTGGTTGATGCGCAATTCCTTGAGCCAACTGGATATCTTCCTGTCAGTGAATTGTTTGCCATTGTCGCTCACAATTTCCATGGGCAGGCCAAAACGGCATATGATGTGGCTCTAAATAAATTGCTTCATCGCCTCGGCTGTGATTTTTGCTAGTGGCTTGGCTTCAACCCATTTTGTGAAATAGTCTACTGCCACTACCAAAAATTTTACTCGCCCTTGCGCTTGCGGTAGGGGACCCACAATATCAACTGCCCATTTGTGGAAAGGCCATGCGGAGGTCACCGGAATCAAGTTGTTCTTTGGCCGCATGGTGTTTGGTGCATAGCTCTGACACGCTTTGCATTTTTGGATCTCTTTTAACGCGTCCAAGTACATGCCTGGCCAATAGTAACCTGCGCTCATTGCCTTGGCAACCACCATGCGCGGGCCAGCATGTATTCCACAGATTCCTTCGTGTATCTCTCTAATCACATAGCTTGCTTCCTCAGCATCTAGGCATTTCATGAGCGGTCCAAGATAAGAGCGTCGATATAATGTACCATCAAGCAGTTCATAGTTCTGCGACTTGTGTCTTATCTTCCTCGCCTGTGCGCGATCGTCCGGTACCTTTCCCTCCTTCAAGAATTCCATTATTGGAGTTATCCATGATGAAGGGGTTGTATGAATTACAAGGACAGACTTCGCTCCCACCGACGGGTTGCTCATTACTTCTACCCTGACATCTTTGCCAAAGTGATCGAAGCTGGTTGATGCCATCTTACTCAGCGCGTCAGCAGACTTGTTTTCACTGCGCAAAATATGTATGATTCTGAAGAAGTCAAATTGCTCGATGAGCTTTTTCGCCTGCTCTAAATACAGAGGCATGGTGTTCTCCTTGGCATCATAAAGGCCATTGACCTATGCTGCTACCAAGTATGAATCAACATGGGCCTCTAGCTTTTTAACTCCGAACTTGTGCGCGATGCGCAGACCAGCCAGCAGGGCTTCATACTCAGCTTCATTGTTGGTGCTCTTGAAATCCAACCTGATTGCGTAAGTATACTCATGACTTTCTGGATCCACCAGCTTGAGGCATGCGCCGGACCCTTCATTGTTTGAAGCTCCATCAGTGAATAATCTCCAAACATTTTCTTCATTATTGGCTCACGGAGGGTCTACCTCGCGCTGAGCCTCTTCAATTTTTCCTTCAGGGATTTCTGCGATGAAATCAGCTAAGACTTGTCCCTTTATTGCTGGACGGGGCTTATAGGCGATCGTGTGCTCTCCTAATTCCAGCGCCCATTTTGTCAGCCTTCCTGAGAGCGCGGGACGCCGCAAGACTTGCTGGATGTTGTAACCAGTCAGAACTTCAATAGGATGACCATTGAAATATCTATGAAGCTTGCGCGACGCGTGTGTTAGTGACAAAACTAACTTTTCCATGATGGAGTAGCGCGTCTCAGGATCTGTCAGCACCCGACTCACATAATAGATTGGTGTTTGGATTCCCTTGCGATCCACCAACAACACTGCGCCGATGGCGCGCTCTCCTGCTGACAGGTACAATGTTAGAGTTTCGCCAGGAAGTGGATCTGTGAGCGCAGGCAGATTTATCAGACATTCTTTTATCTCACTGAAAGCTTGCTCGGCCTCAGGCGTCCACTTGAATTGGCTTTTCTTTAGGCAATTTCTCAATGTGTTAACGAATGGGGTAGATTTGCTTGCATGGTTCGCTAGGAACCTGTTGATTGATACCAATCTACCATTCAACTTTTGAACTTCTTTCATGGTGGATAGTGAGGGCATGTCAAGGATAGCCTCCACCTTCTCTGGGTTCACCTTGAAACCATCCTTGGTGACCATTACACCGAGAAATTTCCCTTCTTCTACGCCAAATGTGCATTTGCTCGGGTTGAGCTTCATGTTTACTTCCTTTAGGCGCCAAAGGGTTTCTTCGATGTCTTTGAGCATTTGTTTTTCCGCCCTGCTTTTGATCACCAAATCATCCACGTAGACTTCTAGGTTTCTTCCAATTTGCTCGTTGAAAACCGCCTCCATGAGTCTTTGGTAGGTGGCTCCCGCATTCTTCAAACCAAAGGGCATTTTTGTGTAACAAAAAACACCCTTGTCGGTTCTGAAGGCAGTCTTGTCCTCGTCTTGTGGTGCCATTTGAATTTGGTGATAGCCCTTATAGGCATCCAAAAAACATTTGAGCTTAAATGGCGCCACAGAGTCCACCTTCGCGTCAATGTTTGGGAGGGGGTAACAATCTTTTGGACATGCTTTGTTGAGGTCTTTGAAGTCAATGCACATCCTCCATGACCCGTTGCTCTTCTTTACCATCACAGGGTTGGCTACCCATGTCTGGTATCGTATTGGGCGGATGATGTTTGCGCGCAGTAGATCCTCTACTTGCTCATTCATGGCCTTTGCCTTCTCATCCCCCATGATTCTCTTCTTTTGAGCAATTGGCTCTACGGACTTGAACATGTTGAGAGAATGTTGCGCCAGGTCTCGCGGAACCCCAGTCATATCGGAATGTTGCCACGCGAAGACCGACATATACGTTGTGAGCAATCTTTTCATTCTCAACCTTGTGTCGTCTGATATCGTAGCTCCAATTGTGATTGTTTGCTCTGGGAATTTTGGGTTGAGAATCCATTCCTCTGGCGCGTTGTTTGCCATTGGAATTTTCATTCTCCCTTCCCGCGGAATACTTGTCACTGCGCACAAATGATCTCGGTATACAAATGTTACACCTGTTGGTGTTGGGAACCCCAACGCGCCGTGCGCTGGCGACGGTATGGCGTTGAATTGGGCAATCGTTCCTCTACCCAAGATCATATTGTGGCATGAAGTGGTGGGCAAGACCAAGAAGTTGACAATTTCAGCTCGCTTGTGTGTCTCATCCCCCATAGTTAGTTCAAATTGTATCTGACCTAAGGGGTGAATGATTTCATTTGAAACACCCGAGATTGGTGCATTCACAATTTCGAGCCTTGCTTGGTCTGCTGGATCCAACTTCCTGAAACATTGCTCATACATGATGTCTGATTCACTGCCAGTGTCCACCAGGACTTTTGACACTTCATAATGAGCAATGTGTGTAGTGATGACTAGAGGACTGCTGATAGAAGGGCCTCCCCTGATTCTTGGGAAGATTACTTGTTGCTCGCGCCAATCTCCTTGGACTTGCGCGCTTCTCTTTCTCGATCTTTGCCCTTGCCTTCCTCCCTCGGCTACACAGATTCTTTTGAACTTTTTGCTGGCTGAGGCTCCATCTGGTTGTTCATTCTCTGGTCTTGGGTTTTTCACCAGGTGAGCCAACTTGCCTGATTTCACATCTCTTTCAATCGCATCCTTCAAATGGTGGCATGCATCGGTGTTGTGCCCTGTGGACTTGTGAAACTCACAATACTTGCCACTGTTTGGTGGTCCCTTATAGTGTAGTGGCTTGGGGCTTTTAAACTGGACATTCTCTGTGCTTAACACTTGTGAAGGCGTTTTAGTGAGGGGAATCCATATTCTTGGTAGAGGTCTGTTAGGCTCTCTGCCGCCTTCCCTCTTGTCACCCTCTCCGCGATTACGACTGTCTTTTTGGGGCTGGGGTGAGCTTGATTGCGCCTGCTTTTCTGCGGGAGAAAAACTGGTTTGTTGCAACCTGGACCATACAGAGTTTTGTTTGCCCCTCCTTTCGTTGTTGCGCGGTGCTTCTGCTTGGTGCCCTCTTTCTCTTGCTCTATCTTGGGCAATTTGTTTTTCATTTCGCGCGAAGACTCGCGATGCTTCCATTAGCTTGGCCCAAGTGGTTGGCATGCCATCTCTGCTCACGAGAGCTCTGCGGAGTTGATCACTGCGCGCACCTTGTATAAAGGCCACGCGCAAGAGTTGCTCAGTGATACCTCCAATTGCAAGAGATTCCTGATTGAAACGAGTTATGTAGTCTTCAATCGTTTCATCATTCCTGCGCACGCAGTGCATGATGTCATCAGGGTCGCGCGTGTGTCTGCGCTGCTGTACGAAGTGAGCTTGGAACTTCTCCAATAGCTCTTCGAAACCATCGATTTGCCCAGTCGGCAAGCTTTCAAACCAGACACGCGCCGCGCCCGTGAGGCAGCGAGCAAACATGTGACACCATGTTGGCATCGTCCAGCTTTCTAGGTTTCCAGTGTTATAAAAACCTTGTAAGAAATCGTCTGGATCTGTTGTGCCATCGTACTTGCCCAACCCACTTGGCATCTTGGTTTTGTGTTGAATGGGAGCCTTCGCGATGCGCTCAGTGAATTTTGAATGCTTCACCAAGATGGCTGGCCTGTACGGTGTGGTTACGTCCACTTGCCCTCTCGCTGGTGGGTTGTACGGTGTGTACAGATCCTGATCGGCTTTGGCTCCAGGCGCCATGTTCATGTGCGCGCGGAGCTGTGAGCCTCCTGCATGAGTATCTCGCGTCTTCCTCATGCTGTGCACTTCTTCATCACTAAAATCAGCGTGTTCAGTGTGAACAGAGTGACCATCTTCCGGCGCGCGCGCCCTTTTTGTTGTTCCTTGAATGGTTTGCTTATCAAACGCAAGCCTTTGTGTTAGGTCGGCTAACTTTTTGTGTTTGACCAGCTCATTGTATTTGTCCATTAAACGCCGTTTTTCGTTTATGAGCCATTCTTTAGGGTCATTTGTTTCATCTTCTGGACCCATTGGTCCTTTTTGTTTCGCGCCGGTCAAATTTTGGAACGTGAGATCGTCTGGAGGAGTTTCAGTCTGGCTATGAGGAGTTGTGATGAAGGGATGGTTACTGGTGGTGCGCGCAGAATCACGCGGCACCCTCAGAAACTGCTGTCCCTCATTAACATCCTCACGCTCAATATCCTCCAGAACTTGATCGCTGTTTCGAACACCAGAAACCATGGTGAAGTTTTTCAGAGAGAACTGATGAGATTTTGTTGCCGTTGTAACAGGTGATGGCGCCAATGAAGAAACGTGGATCGGCTCACTGGTAGACGATCAACTTTCCTCGGGTATGAGTATGCTATTTCACCGATGGTTCTCCGGAGTATGAATTCTTCCACCTACAAAACGAGCAGCACCGTGAACTTACCCCTCAGAAAGGGACAGAGGGGTCCTCTTTGGGGTAACCCTCCGGTGTGAGAATAAGAGATTGTAGGAGAAGATAATAATAATCTGAGAGTGAGTAAGGAATTGGAATGTATTTTCTTGCTTACCTCCCCTTGTGGAGGTGGTGTGGTATTTATAGTGTTAGGGTTTCCAACGATTGGGCTCAGATCCCATTAGGGCCTTTTTGGCCTCCTCTTGTTGCTTTGCGCCACGTGTCCTTAGGACACCTGGTGCTTTTTCATTGATTATTCACTGACCCAGGTATTTCACCTGACCCATGTGCAATCACGTGGTAGCACATGGGTTTTGCTGAGTTGTCCACCTTTCATTGGCAGCTGTCAACATCAGCATATTCTTATTCCTTAAAGGATACCTTCTGGAAGGTTGTCTGACGAGCACAATCAAGGTTGTCCTTATCCTGATTTGGATAAGGACGAGGTTGATTATGTGCACGTGTGATATGCGCCTATCCTGAGGATGCGCGAGGTCTTCTCTTTATTCTCACGCGCAGATGTTTCATGCGCAGATGTGATATGCGCCAGCATATGTAATATGCGCCACGCGCAGATGCGTCACGCGCAGATGTGATATGCGTGAGCATGTGATATGCGCCACGCGCAGATGCGCCACGCGCAGATGTGATATGCGTGAGCATATATGGTGCGTGAGCATATGTGATATGCGCCATGCGCATAGGTTTTGGCTTTGTGCCTTCATGATATCTTGATTTCAAGCCTCTTGTCTATATCTTGTGGGTTGACCCGCCCCGCTCGATGTTAAGGCGGGTACATACCTCTTCAGTCTCAATGTTTATGTTGATCACCATATAGAATTTCTAGAGTTAAGAAAAAACATGTGTGAGCCTTCATTAGCATTAAAAATTCACTAAGTAATGTTTTCTACATTGTACTCTAGTTTTGCGATAACTATAAATAAGTTAAAATAACTAACTTCACTAAAAAAAAGAGAGGCTAATTAGCATCGTTGATGTTGATCGACGATTAAACATGATGTTTTCACTTGCGATACATTCCCATGCATTTTGCGTTATCGTTTAAAAAAATTACACTTTTAGAGTCGGCGTCGAACCACTTCCTCTCGAGCTAACATCATTAAGAATTACCTATTTACGCTCACATGCCTAACACATGTAAGGAATTAACGACTTTTTAGATGCTAGTTAGTCTGAAGAAAAAAACAAACAAAAGTTTACTTTTTAAAGGACTTTTAGTCCGTCTCTGTTTAATGTACAATAATTGTAATTGTGCCTTTAATATTTGCCAATAAGTTGCATTTTAAATCTCTTCTTTAAGTTTGTTTGATGTGACAACCAATTCACCATTATCCAAAAACCAATAGGCAAACAAAAGTAATAATAATAAAAATGTGTCGCGCATACATAGATGTTTAATGATAAAAAGAATATGCTAGCTGATGTTAGTATTAGTATTGTAAACGTAAAGTATAATTCATGTCATTATTAGTTATTAATATTTATTATTAGTTTTAGGACTAGGTCTTTGGCCTCAACTGTTATTTATTAACTTCCACTTAGTCAGTTGCTCACAAATCATAATCCACCTCAATATTTATATTCTTGTATGGTTTTCGATCTTGCCTATTATATAAAGGGGAAAGGGGTGTATATGTTACATACATAGTCAAATATGTCCTCCATGGCTACTGTAGTTGTTATTTTGGGTCTCCTTGTCACATTCTTCGATACAGCAGGTTCATCTCTCTCTCCCTCCCCCTCTCTCAAACGTTCAAATCGTGAAACTAGTTTGAGAAAAGAACTAATTGTCACTGTCAGAGTAGTTGAAACCAAATGTTTTTCGTAAATTTTGGTTCATTTTCTACCTTCTAGTCGTGTTTGATAAAACATAACATTTTATAAACACGACTATCTAAACAAAAACATTAAATGACTTGTATGAATAAAGACCATAATCTATGTAGAATCACAAGTTGGAGTATGTTATGGAATGCTTGGCAACAATCTTCCATCCGCGCCAGAAGTCATAAGTTTATATATTACAAACAACATAAAGCGTATGCGACTCTATGATCCTAACCAAGCCGCTCTACAAGCATTGGGTGGATCTAACATTGAGGTGTTGATAGGGGTCCCGAATTCAGATCTTCAATACGTTGCTGCAAGTCGTGACAATTCTTTTGATTGGGTATGGAAAAACATTATGAGCTATCCAAATGTCACGTTTCGTTGCATATCAGTTGGAAATGAGATTAAGCCGTCTGATACCACGTTAGCTCCATTGGTGTATCCTGCATTGCTTAACATCCAAGAAGTCATTGAGGTTTATGGTCTCAAGAATCAAATCAAAGTTTCAACTTCGATTGACACAACTTTGATCGGAGCCAATTTTCCTCCTTCAGTTGGTGCGTTCAGTGATGATGCTAGGGCTTACATTGACCCGATCATCGCGTTCTTAGTTTCCACCAATTCACCATTGTTGGTCAATGTCTATCCATATTTCAGGTATATTTTTCATTATGATTATCATATTCATAAATCATGTCTACATCATTTTCATTTTATTGATTTATTTAAATCATATGATCCATTTAAATATAACTTAAAAACACCTTGATAGTATATTACAATTAATGCCCCTTTGAATGGTTAATTTACATTTTAAGTCCCTCGTACCTTTTGTTCATTAGTTATGTTGATAATCCAAGAGACATATCGCTAGCCTATGCGATATTTACTTCTCCTGGAATCGTAGTTCAAGATGGATCATATGGATACCAAAACCTTTTTGATGCAATAGTAGATGTGGTGTACTCAGCATTAGAGAAAGCAGGAGGGCCTTGGGTGGAAGTTGTAGTTTCAGAAACCGGATGGCCATCAGACGGTACATTTGCAGCAACATTTGATAATGCACGCACATACTATACGAATATGGTTGCACATGCGCGATGGGGCACGCCTAAGAGGCCTGGAAGACCCATAGAGACATACTTGTTCGCCATGTTCGATGAGAACCATAAGGAACCTCAATATGAGAAAAACTTTGGAATATTTTATCCAAATCAACAGGCAAAGTATAACCTCTATTTCACCTCGATCCAAAAGGGGTTCGAGCCGAATTATCTTGGTTTTCATGGACATAATGTGTCGGAGGGCGAATTCGAAAAAATTGTTGCTTAATGTGTTTTCTTGTGATCTTGGTTCAATCATACATATGTTTGTAAATGTTAACGTGCTCTACTTGTATCCTTTGTTAATGTTCGTAAACTAAAAATGTCAAAAAACTCATAATGATCAAAATGGTTGGACTGCAAAAACTTAATTAAGCCCAAAGATTAGTGGTCCCATGTTATGCAAACATCCGATTTTATAAGAAAAAATAATAATAATACTAAAAAAAACTAATTATTATAAATGCAACCGATTTTATAACCAAGCCCAATTGTTATGAGCTTTAGGGTTTCTCCACAATTTCACTCTACTAGTGTATAATATTGTATGTCTATGTATGTAGACGAATAAAATAATTTTTTTTCTTTCGGTTCTCTCTAATTTTTATCACGTTATCAGCATGGTGTTCTCAACTCTCAACCAAACTCATGCCCTTGCTCCTTAATAAAAGATTGGTGGATCACTTAAACTATAGTTGTATGACACTACATACTGTTGAATATAGATATTGATTCATGAATTAGAATATGTATGTAATGTTTCGTGATGAAAAAAAGGACGAAAAACGACCATGAAAAAATGTAACACCCTAACCGTGAAATAACTTATAAGACCATCCTAATACAAAACTAGCAATAAATAAGAGTAAGATAGAAGGTAGGAATCTATAAAGTATTGGTTTATAAAAATAAGAAAATAATATAATTATAACAAACATAGTTTAAAAACAGTTTTAAATAAATCAAAAGGTAAAAAGAAATCGAATAATTATATCAAATCAAATAATTATAAAGAACATAAGGAAGATTAATGATTAGAAAATAGGGACGTGCCGTCTAGATTTTCCCTTGTTTTGTTGTGTGTAATTGTAATGTGTAAGTAACATTTATAGATCATAAAAAGTGGAAATAACTTTTGTGGCATGTGTCCTATCACCATTAATTCATTATCCGTTGGTTTACATGTGGTGAAACTATGCTTAATACCACGAAATATATATTTATTTTATAAGATGGTGTTCTTATCTTACGTTGTTAAGTTTTGAACAATAAATTTCTTTTAATCATTGTCGTATGTGGCACGGAACCATGATTTCTCTCTCTCAAATCCGGATGGTTAAAGTCTTTGTCTTTGTTAGTAGACCACCACCCTATTGAGACACGGTTAAGTTTCTAAATCTATAAAAACACAACAAAAATATATTCTTTATAGCATTTAGGGAGTTAAAAATATAAAAAATTACCTTCTCTACATGTGTTTGACTTAATCATGGGTAACAGGGTCAAATTATTTTACAAAAGGGGACAAAAATAAGAATGATGAGAAGGATTTGTAACCATAAAAAAAACCCTCTAAAAATAATAATAAAATTATAACTCAAAATTTAATTAAAAAAACGAAAAAAGTAAAAAACACAAAAATGTTTCCACCGTCTTTCTCGTTCTAAAAAAAACGCAATGTTGAGTGAAAAACATATTTGTGTCTTTTTGTTTTCTCATTGGGTTTTGTTTTTATTTTTGTCATTGATTGTGTCTTTTTTTTCTTGATATTATGTTATATTACTTAACATTTTGTTATATTTTGTTCGGCATTGTGTTATATTTTGCGATCTATTATGCCATTTTCTAGTTATAAATGTGTCTTTTATTCATTTTCGTCATTGTGTATTTGATCTTGGCATTGTGTCTTTTCGTCAGATTTTTTTTTTGAACGGGAATGTTGGGGAAACATTTTAGTTTTTAAATTTTTTTGTTTTTTATTTATATTTTAAGTTATGTTTTTTTACTATTTTTTTTTTTGAACTTATTTTTAAGAGGGTTTTTGTGTGGTCACAAATTATTTTCATACTTTTTTTATTTTTCTCCCTTTATATTTTAACTTTACCCTATCAAAATATTGAGTTTTTATATTTTAAAAGAGAGAAACATGTAAAAATAGAGTTATTAATATAGTTTCTTTTGATATTTGCAAAAGGTTAAATATATTATTATTATTATTATTATTATTATTATTATTATTATTATTATTATAGAAACCGTTTGGCTTCAATTCATTATTAGCCATCACCATCATTCACCCAAAATAGAATACAAAAACTCCAAGTAGGCACTAGGCCGCCATGATAAGAACTAGTGTGTTTACACACATACATAAGATATTCAATGTATAAGGAGAATATGCCGATGTTACACGATAAAGAGTCAGCTGATATGTTCATTATAACTCGTTAAATGTTTAATAAATTACAAGTTTCTCTAAGAAAAACTTGAGTTTAACCAATAAAGTATAGTTCGTAGTAGTAGATAAGAGAATTTTACTACAATCCTCCAAGAAGAGAATTCTATTATTATTTTTTTAAACAGCGGATATTATATAAAGCACCGACTAACAAGAAACTAGTCGGGCAAAAACAAGGAAGGAAAATTACATAAATAAAAGAGGGTTTTTCAACCACTCTATCCAATTAGCTTTACACTTACTCTTTCTACTCGAATACCAAAGGAAAGTGAAGTAACCTCATCAAACAACAACAAATACATCATGTCTTTTCAAGAAAACAGTATCATTTCGAAGCTTCCAAATTGCCCACCAAGCAGCATATATAATCGCACCCACAATTTCTTTCTTGAGCCTCTTAAAAGACAGGTTCTCAACCCACTCCATGAGATCAGTTGGGAACCGCAAAGCTGGAAACTTCACATTAAGCCATCTTTCAATAAAATCCCAGATCTTCTTAATCGAGACGCACTCTCAAAAAACATGAATAACGGATTCTGTACCATAGTTACACAAGGGACAAATAGTTGACGGAATATCTATCCCCTTAGTAGCCAAATTTGTCCTCGTTGGCAAATGATTTCCCACACCCCTCCACCCGCAAATATTTATTTTTCGAGGCAAACAAGAGAACCAATTTGTTTTTCTAGAAGCACTAGGGAGTGTACTGTTATCAATTCTCTCCTGAATACCCTTAACCAAGAATTCAGACATCCCTTGCAACAACCAAACCCATCGATCATTAGCATTCGAAATCGAGAATCTATTAATCAAATCTTGCATTTCTAGAAACTGAGTCATTTCGACACCCCATCAGAGATCCCTACACCACTCCCACGACTTTCTAGAAGAGAATTCTATTATAACGATCTTAATCTACTTATGTTCCACTTAGGATTTGTCCTAGAAACGTAAAGTACAATTCATAGTATGATTGAATCATATGTCTCATCCATTAAAGATATTATTATTAGTGTTGAATGTATCAATTGGTTTATGTTCATATTATATTAAGCTACATACATAGGATAAGAATAAGATCCTTTTTATTTATGGTTCCACTTGCTCACAAGTCATGATTTTGACAAAAGCCGCCTCAATATTTAAATTCTTTTTAAGGCTATTTGCCCATTATATAAAGGGTCATATGTTACAATGTTACATAACCAAACATGTCTTCAATGGCTACTCTACTTATTATTTTTGGTCTTCTAGTTTCATTCCTAGATACAACAGGTTCATCTACCTCCCTCATCATATTTGGGGTGCCAAGTTGCTTTCGCATTTTCGGTTAATTGTTTAAAGGTGTATTGGTTTTTATTTATTTTAATTATTATTTTTTAGTCGCTGTCGGTTCTAACTAACGAATTGGCTGATAAATAATCCCATCTTTTACCACATTTGTTCCTAACGGCCCTTGACTAACAGAATCCTAACGTCGTTAGTTGCAGGTATATGAGAAAACGTTTTTTGCAGGAAAACTCACATTTTTTCCGGAAAAACTCAACATTTTCGTCTCAAACATCTTTGTAATCTTAGATCGGAACCCTAGAACCATCTTCGGAATCGGTTGGTGGTGCTCAAGTGGTGGGGATTGGTTGGTGGTGGTGTTCAGGTTGAGTTTTCCGGAAAAAAAAAAGTGACTTTCCGGACAAAACCGTTTTTCCGGCGACATGCAACTAACAACGTTAGCATTCTATTATTTGCGGACCATTGGGAACAACTATGATAAAATGTGGGATCGTTATTAGCCAATTTGTTAATGGTACCGACAACGACCAAAAAAGGATAGCCAGATTAATAAAAACCAATACACCTTATCTAAAATCATTGATGGGTATCTATTGGCGTTATTTTCTTGTAACTTAGCCGTTATAATTTCACACTTGTGATAATTAAACATATAAACTTTGAAAAACTTATGATTTCGTCACCTATTTAAGTTTATGTGTAAGTGTTATAAAGAGTCACATGTCTAAATTCATGAAAAGTTTATAACTTCTAAATCTTGTCTTATAATTTATACAATTTTTTAAATGAGTAGAGATTGTTAATCTATGTAGAATCACAAGTTGGAGTATGTTACGGAATGATGGGTAACAATCTTCCATCTGCGGCACAAGTCATAAGTTTATACAACTCAAACAACATCAGGCGAATGCGACTCTATGATCCTAACCAAGCCGCTCTAGAAGCATTGAGTGGATCCAACATTGAGGTGATGGTAGGGATCCCGAATTCTGATCTACAATACGTTGCTGCAAGCCGCGACAATTCATTTGATTGGGTTTGGAGAAACATTATGAGCTATCCAAGTGTCAAATTTCGTTACATAGCAGTTGGAAACGAGGTTAAGCCGTCTGATAGCACGTTGGCTCCATTGGTGCACCCTGCTTTGACCAACATTAATGAAGTCGTTGCGTTTTATGGCCTCAAGGATCAAATCAAAATTTCAACTTCGATTGACACGTCTTTTATCGGGGTCAGCTATCCTCCATCACAAGGTGCATTCAGAGACGATGCTAGGGCTTACATTGACCCGATCATCGGGTTCCTCGTTGCTGTCAATGCACCATTGTTGGTCAATATCTATCCATATTTTAGGTATATTTTTCATCCTAGATTATCACAATATATTGCAACTATATGATCTTTATAGAATTTTTAAAAATGTTATGACCCAATAAATACACCATTTTGGCCAAAGTGGTGGCTCATACTTATTGGCATAAAATATAAAAAGACACTAAAGTCAAAATTGAGAATATTGAATGTGATTGTGAACAGGGGTGTTTAAGGAATCTGAAATCCGAATCAATCGAAACATGATTAATCCGATTCAAATTCTTATTCGGATATTCAGATCGGATCGATCCGAATAACCAATTCGGATTCAGATCAGAGTTGGATATGGATTTCAAAAAATTCCGAATAGTTCGTATTATTCAGATATCCGAATCTATAGCATGTTATTAGTGTATATAACCAAGTCCATTAACATTTACAATAACCTTATAACCATAACTTCATTATTTGTTCAATCAACCTAACACACCATAAGCAAAAATGTCATCACTCCGTCGTTATACTCTCTAGCACCACTTAACTTCTTTCTTCTTATAGTGTTTTATTTTTATTTTGCAGTTTTGTATGTTTATTTAATAAAACTTAAGTTTGTATATTTATTATACGAATTATTCGGATAATTTCGGATTATCCAAATCCGATCCGAATTCATCCGAATTCAATTCGGATCGGATTCGGATAGGATAGGAATGTTCCTAATTCAGATTGGATCGGATTTTGGATAGGTTCTAAAATTTCAAAGCCGAACAATCCGAACCGAACAAATCAAATAACCCGCTATCTGATCTGATGAACACCCCATTTGTGCATAGACCTGATAAAAATCTTACAAATATAAACCTTATTGAATGATTAATTTACCTTCAAGTTCATCTCATTTTGTCTTTTGTTATTTAGTTATGCTGGAAATCCGACAGACATATCACTAGCCTATGCGACGTTTACTTCTCCTGGAACCGTAGTACAAGATGGAGCAAATGGATACCAAAACCTTTTTGATGCAATACTAGATGCAACATACTCGGCATTAGAGCGGGCCGGAGGGTCCTCATTGCAAATTGTGGTGTCAGAAACCGGATGGCCATCAGCCGGTGCATTTGCAGCAACATTTGACAATGCGCGCACATATTACACAAATATGGTTGCACACGCTCCACGTGGTACACCTAAGAGACCAGGAAGAGCCATAGAGACATACTTGTTCGCAATGTTTGATGAAATCAACAAGGAACCTCAACTAGAGAAAAACTTTGGAGTGTTTTATCCGAATCAACAGGCAAAGTATAATCTTAATTTCAATGCAATCCAAAAAGGATACGAGTCGATTTAGACTTGCTTTTCTTGAAATGCGTAAAGTGTATTTTGTACAATGAATTTTAAAATTTTCATGTGCTTAATGTATCTACTTGTAATCTTGGTTTAATAATACATATGTTTGCAAATGGTTTCTTGTCTTGTCCTTTGTTAATGCTTGTAGACCACAATGTTAGAGCTTAGAAATTAGAATCATTGAAGTGGTTGGACACTTGGACTGATAAAATAAACATGGAAGCCCCAACCAATAATAGTCTTATTGGGCCTGTAACATGGAAAATTATATTGATAAGCATTAACATAGTCTGGTTGTCTCCTAAGTCCTAACTCCTAAGAGAGGTCCCCTCGGCTCGTCGGGGGTCGAGAGTTCCTAGTTGTTAGAATTTCTGCCTGTAGAAAGATTTTCGATTCAGAGCTAAAACGTCAAATAGCTGGGACGATTGAAATCCCGTCACATGTAGACTCGGAAAAAACATTATAAAATATACACAACTTATAAAAACTATAAATAAAGTCAAAAATCACCCTTTTATTATTATAGAATAAGATACCCTTTCATTCTACTTGTATTATAACGGATTTAAACTGGTTAAAGTTTTCATTGATTATCATAAAACAAAAATACTTTTTTTATAAAATAAAGTGAATTAAAAAAACTATAATAATATAAAGAATTAATTTGTAATAAGATTATGGCTAAAAATCATTGAATTTTACACGCTTTAATCTTTTTGAAATATGATTAATTTACTTAAAAGCAATCACAAAATCATCATGCCATAATTAGGATTATTTTGATAAAACTCTACAATATATCCAAATATTAATTAAACATTTAATGCCGAATCAAAAAAGTGACAAAAAGTTAAAGATTTTAATTAATCATATTATCAAAAAGATTTCAACTAATAATTAATTAATATTTCAACATATTTAAACTAACTCAAGTTCCAATTAGTTTAAAAAAATCAAAAAATTTAATTTTTTGAATGTGAAAGTAAATAAAGTAAGTGAATATTCTAAACTATACAAAGATATGGAATTAATTGTTTTTATGATATTTTGAATAATATTAATAACACTTCCATAAAAAAAGCTTAATATGAACGTTTTACTACGGCTTAAAAGTAAAAACCCATAAATCTTTAACTATAAATATAACCCTTTAGTTTCTCAAAGTGTACACACACTTATTATTATATTTTCTTACGTTGTGATCGTTACATCTCTCTCGATTCTACATTGTCGCTAAAACCCTAAGGTTTGTTGTTCTTTCAAAGCTGTTGATATATCGATTATATGTATACATATATCATTGAATATTAGTTTTGATCTATCAATTGTAATGCGGATTGATTAACCGTTGTTTGCGTTACTGTTGTAGAATATATTTCGAGGTGTGCATGAAACCGAGAAAAACTGGTGGATTTTTGTTTTATGTTCTTGTGATTGTGAAAACTGAACTGGCGGTTTAGTTTTGGTTTTGCATGTTTTAGGGTTAGGGTTTTGCATGTAAAACTGAAAAAAGATATACCCAAAACAAAAACTGACGATTTGGTTTTATATTTTTTATAAAACTGAGCATACGCTTTGGTTTTGGTTTTGCATGTAGTAAAAACCGAAAAAGCCGAACCGATTTGTATACTTTTATTTTTTATTTTTATGTTAAGTGATTTATATGAATTTAATAAATATGTAGCTCAAATATTTTAAACCTAATGTATAATAAATTAATAATCAATTAGTTATTAATTAACAAAGTGATTTAACCTCAAATTAATTATTTTTGGCCTTTTTTTTTCACCCAAAATTTCCAAGCTCAAATGGCAAAAGCGAAAAGCAAAAAGCAAAAACTGAAACCAAATGGTTTTCAAATATTCAAAACCAGAAGTTTCGGTTTTAGGTTCGCATTTAGCCCAAAACTGACTAGACCGAACCGTGCACACCCCTAGATTAAAAGTTGTTTGTGTTACTGCAGTAGAAATAATCAAAATAGGGTATGATTTGGTTATTTTTACTGAGATTGGATTATTAATTACTTTAACTGATTTAAAAATTTTCAAGTTTAATGTTTTTTCCCACTTTGTTTTTTATATAACTGAGAAAGCTGCATGCTTTATTGAAAACACAATTACTAGAACTAGTTCTTATTTGCAAATAACACTAATGCATTTGCAAATATGTAGGTATTGAATATTGAAATCACAGCATCAGAAGTGATGGCAAAAGAGGTTGGATTCAGTTCGAGTTCATCGGTTTCTGATGGCAGTGACGCGAACACTCCAGGATCTCACTGTAGTCGTCGGTAAGCTTCTCGAGTTAACTTTGACCAAGATTTAATATGCTGTCATGTGAATTTCCAACACGACACGAAATTTGCGGGGTTGGGTTTGCTATAAACGGGTTTGGGTCAGCCCGACGGGTTTGCAGGCTGACCTGTTTAACCCGTTTATTTTTTATTTCGTTAAAATGTGCTTTATGTAATAAATAATATTGGTCGGGTATCTTATGTAAAAATTTAAAACTAAAAACGAAATTGACTTAATATTTTATAATTTAAATGTCATTGTTTTATACAAATTTGTAGTTTTTTTTGTTATAAAAATGCAAATTTGAAGTATTATTATGTGAAAACACAACAAACAATCAATATTCTTCGGGCGAAACGGGTCGTTTTCGGGTCAGCCCACAAATGCGCAGGTCGTGTTCAGGTTAGCGTGTCTTACACTATTTTTGGGTTCTGATTCCTGTCAAAATTTCGGGTTTGTGTTGGGTGGGACCCGCCAACCTGCAAACACGACCCGTTTGACTCCACTGATGGTTCATAAAATCTTTTTTAGCTATCTTTTAACCACATTATTAAAGATAACGATATTATATTTTCTTTATCCTATCATAGATTACTGATGTACGTTTTTTTTTTTAATTTGTTTTTGTAGAAGCAGCGGTCAAACTAAACGTTCATCGCAAGCAGGCTGGACCGCTGAACAGGTTAGTTTGTGGCTTATGTAGTCTTCTTGCAGTTAGAGGTGTAAACGAGCTAAGCCGCTCGCGAGGCACTTGAGATCGGCTCTCGGAAAGCTTGAATTGAGCCAAGCTCGAGCCTAAATAGCTTATTTAATAAACAAGCCCGGGCCCAAGCCTGAGCTTCACTTATTGAGCTTGAGCCAGCTCGCGAGCCTAAACGGGCCTATTATTTATATAATTATTATTTAATAAATATTTGATTAATAATAAGTATTTATATATGAAAACTAAATAATGTATATATCATTTATATATAAAACTATAATTAAAATATATTGAAAGATAATTATAAATATATAAAAAAATAAATTAATAAGTAATAAACGAGCCCGAGCCGAGCTTGAGCTTGAGCTTGAGCTTGCATAGCTATTCACGAACCAAGCTCGAGCTCCCATAAGTTAAACGAGCCGAGCTCGAGTCTAGTCAAGCTCGGGCTCAGCTCAGCTCGCTTACACCCCTACTGTTGCAATCAAAATATATGTTTCTTCTTTTACTAATCTTTTGGCTGCAAAAATAAGATACTAATATTACATATATTTTGCATTGCAGGACACTATGTTAGCTGCACAAGTGAAGAAGTAAAGTGTTAAAAACTGGAAGAAAATAGGTAACATTTTATTTTACAGATTTATCAAATGCAACAAAATAAATACCATTTATTTTAAACTTTTTATCTTATTTTCTTTGTTTTTTTTTGTGCAGCTGAACTTATTCCAGGACGAACGGACACGCAATGCCTGCATCGTTGGCAAAAGGTTCTTAATCCGGATGTCATTAAAGGACCTTGGACCAAAGAGGTATCTTGTCGCGTGTTTGTTAACTTTTATGTTAAATGAAGAACACAAAGGTCCACTGTTAACCCCTAACTTAGATTATATAAGAACACAAACTTTAACTAAAAAATCTAAAAACAATAATTGCCGTATTAATTGTTTATTGGATTACATCGAAACAGAAGGCAAGCGGGCAACAAGCTGCGCCGCTACCCCTTTTTGCTGTATTAATTGTTAAATTAATTAGTTAATAACTTTATTTATAAATTCTATGCAGGAGGATGATTGTATTAGACAGTTGGTTGGAATCCATGGCTGCAAGAAATGGTCGTTTATCGCACGACATTTGGCTGGTCGAATTGGCAAACAATGCCGCGAAAGGTAATAACTAAAAACTATTATTATGAAATTATTCACATTTTCATTTGATATTTTATAGTTTAAACATATTATTATGGTTTTTCAGGTGGTACAATCATTTAGATCCACCAATCAAGAAAGATGCATGGACAGATGATGAAGAATCGACTCTTGCGCATTACCATGAGATATTCGGTAATAAATGGGTTGAAATTGCTCGGTTCCTACCCGGAAGGTAAATTTTTTTTTTTTTAGTTAAATTATTTGTTCAGGTTTTAGTTATAGTAAAATATAGTGTTTACATCAAGACAGAATTCTTTATGAATTAATAACAACTAACTTATTCTTTTTTCGTGACAGAACCGACAATGCAATTAAGAATCACTGGAATGGTTCAAAGAAGAGTTTCAATCTAAACTCGCCACCTACAACAAAAAAGAGAAGCATAGAAGTATCAAACACAAGTTCGACGAATGTGGACGTTGGAAATACTCAACCCGAGGGGTTCACCAGATATTCAAAAGTCCACATAGTCGAACCACCAACAACCGAACCGGATAACTTGTTTTTAAGTCTTGGAACACCTGGTTCCACAAGTCACAATCCACCAAAACTCAAGAACTTGATCAATGTGTTGGAAAATAGTGGGTCTGGAACGAACGAATTTAGGCGGTCAAACGGTCAAACTTCTTGCCGTAGCCCTCTTGATCTTACGCTAGGCTTGTCATCGATTAATCGCAGTTCATCATACTCTCGACTACCTCAACCATTTTTAGGAAGACGTTTGGTCTACATGTTTGATGCCGAGTGGGACCCGACAAGGGCGAGTTGTCCCGTTACTTCATCATCATCAGGGAACGTGACACTGACGCTTTGAAACGAGACGTGTTGAAATAGTCATATGGGTGGATCTTAGCTCCTACAGCAAAAGTTGATACATTCATATTAGTGGCACATGTTATGTGAATAATTATGTTTTTGCCTTGTTATGCTTTGTAATTGAAGATGGTGTCTATAATAGATTATTATTATTGTTGTTGTTGTTATTATTTTATTATTATTAAAGTATGGTTTTAATGATTTTGATAGTTTTGTTTATCCTTATCTTTAGAAAACAAAGGTTTAGTTGGTTCTAGTGGGCATGTTTTGTATTTTAGTTATATATTGGGCCAGTGGGGCCCACCTAGAAAAGAACTATATTATCATCTTATCCATTTTTTTGGCATGTGTACCTTTCCAAGTTTGTATATATATCTTATACACTGTTTTTGAATAAAGAGATAATCTGTTAATTACTGTATGGGCCTTTTTCATCTATAAACATGTCTAATGTCTATTGTCTAGTTACATGAAAAAAATCAATAGCATCTTCATCATTCACCAACAAACTTTTCCATTATTGCATTTATTATATATATATTAACATATCTGAATAAATATAATAAACTTTAAAATTGTTACAACTTTTTAAAAAGTTTCTGTTTTTCAAAAAATTGATAGTTTTTTACATATTTTTAAAGACTACTATTTGTTATAAATAAACACAGAGGTAAACTGAAATTGATATATTCTGGCAGTCCTCCAAAAACACTCACGGACATACCAATGGCTTTTTATGTTCTCGCTTTTCGTATCTCTATATCTATGGGTGCAAACGAGCCGAGCCGAGCCGAGCCTGAGCTCGAGCTCGGCTCGTTTCGAGCTTTATTTTCAAAGCTCGAGCTCGGCTTGTTAGTAGATTTTTAAGCTCGGGCTCGGCTCGTTTACTATATATCAACTATATTTTATATAATTAAAATTATTTTTATATTTTTTTTTCTATTATAACTTTATGTATAAAATAATATATATTATTTAGCTATTTTTATTTATTTTATCATAACATTATATATATTAATTAATAATTATTAAATATATATTTTAAAAAATTATATAAATGACATGCCCAGGCTCGTTTATCAAACGAACTTATTTTCAGGCTCGGGCTCGGGCTCGGGCTCGATTAAGCTCAGCTTGATTGAGCTTTTTAACGAGCCGATCTCTAGTAGCTCGGCTCATTTGCACGCCTATCTATGTCTTATCATCAAAACCTTCCTAGATAGACAGACTCTTTCTACACTTGAAAAAATTGCTTTCAAGGTCTCGTCTATTCGATGAATCATTTGAGCTATGATACATACCAGGGAGCTATTGTGCTTTCCTCAAAGAATGGTTGCTTCCAAACGTCCAACACAGGCTACCCGGTGACGTTGGTTCGTGGGCTTGTGGCTGTTCATGAAATATTGTATTGGTATTTAACTAATTAATATTAATATTAATAAGCGCATTCTCATCCAACCCTTTATTTTATGTGAGAGATGTTTTTGTAATTTAGAGAGTGATTTTAGGTGTTGTGAGTGAAGAATTTTTATATTTTAGAAAAAACAATGACTTTTCTGTATATTTGAAAAGTTACTGTTCACACCCTATAATTTTTTAATATTTTTTTAAAGTGGTTGTGAGTGAAGGAAAAAGAAAAATTATTGAAAAAGGTATAAAAAAATATTATTTAATTGAAATAGAGAGAGAAAATATATATAACATTAGATAAGATGCTATCTTATCCTGCTTATGATTGAAATCTGAGATGTCGTATACGGCTTGCGAAGAGTTGGTTTAAAATGTCATTAATAATTAATTAACTTTACATTGGTATCACGTTATTACTGTTATGAAAATAATAAAACTTTAATTTATTCATTCTTAATTTGTGATTTAACTCGGTTTAACTAATATTTAAAATAAAAGAAAAGAAACAAAAAGTAATAAATGTGTGTTTGTTTGCATATAATTGTAGAGTTTTAAGTGAACCCCACCTAGTCACCAACCAAGAGAGAATGGTGCTGGAGGGTAAACAAGGGATAACTTCGACATTGTTATTGGTGGCGTTGTGATTTGGCGTCTGTTTTTGTTGGTGGCATGGCTTTTGACACTGTCTTACGCCTTCACAACTAACGTGTTTGGGTCATGGAATTTGTTACATCGATACTCAATTCTATTTTCAATGTGTTTGGTTGGCAATTGACTTGTGATTCATTAAAAAAATCATATATTCAAAGAAATCTAGCAATAACTCCAAAATTTAATAGAATTCAACCAAAAAATAATAAGATTTCGATTACTCACTGTCGCCGCTACCCCGTCCCAGCAATCCCCCCGACAATTGTGCCCAACCCCCACTGGGTTTATAGCGGCATTGTCAAGACAACCATGACGGGTGATCATTAACGGGGGCTGTAACAACTATACATTTTGATATCGTTACGTTACATTCCGATACCAGCCATTATTGATTGCATTCCAGTTCAAATACATGTATTAGTTACCGTCAATATTGATTACCGTGCGCTCTATCAATACTTATCCAATACCAATACATCTATCAATACGTTCACAACTTCCCGTATATAACCAACTTTCTTTAATTCCTTTAATTCAACTTTCATTTCACTAAAAAGTCAATTCAAGTAAACACTCTTATAAAAACTTTTAATTTAAATCCGTAACAATTTTATTTCTTACGTTATTTTTTTTAACGTCAAACAATAAAATGAGCTACTGATTAAATTTATCATATTAAGATATTTTCGTCTTTTGATATGAGGAAAAACCTCACTTAAGGGCAACGTTCATGAGCATTCGCGTCGAAGGCGTGACAGTGAGGTGAGATAAACTCGTTCAGTTCAATGATCCAACTAGTGATATCCACATATTCGCCTAGTCTCTCATCATTACCCTGTTGCCTCTAAAACTAACTGATGGGGGCAAAAATCGAATTTGGGTTACATGAAACATCCAGCAAGCCTATAAACAAACCGAACGAACAAGAACAAGGGCATGATCGTGTTTGTTCATTTAACTTTAAACGAACACGAACACAATCAATCGATCACATATTTTGTGTTCGTGTTCGTTTATTTAAAAAAATGAACATGTTCATATTCGTTTATGTTCGTTTGTTTAAATTCTAAACGAACAATTCACGAACATAAATGAACATAACTTAACAACGATAAACAAACACAAACAAACATAAACGAACATAAATGTACACACTTAAATGAACAAATATAAAATCATCAAGATAATATTTAATTATTTTCAATTAATATTTAAACGAACATAAATGAACAAAGGAAACATGCGTTCATGCTCGTTAGGTTAATTAAACGAACACAAACTTTTTGTTTATGTACATTCGTTTATTAAATAACTGACTTTCCGCCAAACATTTCATCACACGTTCAGTTCGTTTACGTCTCTTTCTTACCAGCTCACCGTCAGCTCATCTGCTAATCCTTGCATTCAAAAGGTTAATCTCTAACAATAATCTGTAACCGCCTAACAAAATCAGTTATTACTTCTAACGGCCTCTTACCCACCCACTCCACTATAAATACCCACACACACATCACTATATCCTTCGTGCTTATCCCAAAACAAACAAACTCTCTCTCTACATTCACACTACTAACAAGCAAGCTTTCATTCTGTAACAAACAAACTCTTAGCGATGACGTCATCGATTCTGGTGACCGGTGGTGCTGGATTCATCGGCACACACACTGTGGTGCAACTGCTGCATCAAGGATTCAAGGTTACGATCATCGATAACCTCGATAACTCCGTTGAGGAAGCTGTTGATCGAGTTAGAGATCTCGTAGGGCCTCAGCTCTCGCTTAATCTTCACTTTCATGTGGTATGGTTACTCAACTTGCTGGTTTTGGTTCATTTTGTACGGAATTTGATGATTAGTGTGAGGTTTTTGAATCGGTAGTTGAATTCGAGATGCGTGAATTGAATAATTGCTGTTTTACTAATTCGGAGCCCTAATTTGCTTTGTATACTATTGTATACTGTGTGCTTAGGCTTAATTATAGTTGATTCTGTATGTTTAGGCTTAATTATAGTTGATTCTCTGTGCTATACTGATAATATTCAATTTCATGTGGTATTGTTGCTGAACTTGCTGGTTTCATTCATTTTGTACGGAATTTGATGATTAATGTGAGGTTTTAGAATCGGAAGTTGAATTTGAGATGCGTGAATTGAATAATTGCTATTTTACTAATTCGGAGCCCTAATTTACATTGTATACTGTGTGTTTAGGCTTAATTATAGTTGATTCTGTATGTTTAGGCTTTGAGTAATGTGAGATTTGTAGAGATTTTAGAACCGGAAGTTGAATTTGAGTTGCGTGAATTGATGTTTACTGATTCGCAGGCCTAATTTGCGTTGTTGAGGCTTAATTATTGTTGATTCTGTGTGTTTAGGCTTAATTATAGTTGATTTTCTGTGTTTTGCTGATAATATTCGATTTCATGTGGTATAGTTCCTGAACTTGCATGTTTTGATTGATTTTGTACGGAATTTGATGAATAATGAGAGATTAGTAGAGAGTTTAGAACTGAATGTGAAATTTGAGATGTGTTAATTGCTGTTTACTGATTTGAAGCCCTAATTTGCGTTGTTTAAGCTTAATTATTGTTGATTCTGTGTATTTAGGCTTAATTATAGTTGATTCACTGTGTTTTGCTGATAATATTCAATTTCATGTGGTATGGTTACTGAACTTGCTGTTTTTGTAATGATTTTGTACGGAATTTGATGATTGATTTGAGATTTTAGAATCGGAAGTTGAATTTGAGATGCGTGAACTGATTAGATGCTATTTACTAGTTCGGAGCCCTAATTTGCATTGCTTAGGCTTATTATTGCTGATTCTGTGTGTTTTACTAATAATATTCAATTTCATGTGGTATAGTTGCTGTTTTTGATTGATTTTGTACTGAATTTGATGAATAATGCGAGATTTGTTGAGGTTTTAGAATCGGAAGTTGAATTTGAGATGCGTGAATTGAATAATTGCTGTTTACTAGTTTGGAGCCCTAATTTGTGTTGTTTACTGTGTATATAGGCTTAATTATAGTAGATTCTCTGTGTTTTGCTGATAATATTCGCTTGCATGTGGTATAGTTCCTGAACTTGCTATTTTTGATTTATTTTGTACCGAATTTGACAAATATTGTGAGATTTGTAGAGGTTTTAGAATCGGAAGTTGAATTTGAAAGGATTAGATGTCACTGACCTAAAACTGCAACAACTTCTCTTCTAATTCGTATATGATATGTTTGATTTGAAAACTTGTTGTACTTGTTTGCTCTAGTAGTTGTACATATTGTCTTATTGAATACTAGCTTAATCAGAAGTAAAATTAGATGAATGATGTGAGATTTATAGAGATTTTAGAGCCGAAAATTCAATTTGAGATGTGTAAATTTCTATCTACTAGTCTTAGGGGTTTGTTTATGGAGAATTATCTGAACTGTGTGAGGTTTTAGCAACTTGAAGCCCTAATTTGCATTGTTTACTGTGTGTTCGTGTGTTTACGCTTAATTAGAGTTGATTCTCTGTGTTTTGCTGATAATCTTCAATTTAATGTGGTATATTTCATGTGTTGTTGACAAAAGTTCAATTGAGATTTATAAGTTTGTATATGGAGATAAATTCCTGGAATATATGTGAGAATTATAGAAATTCTGAACAATTAAATCGAATGAAGAAGAGTAATCTGAAGTGTGTGTGGTTTTAGAAATTCGAAGCCCTAATTTGTATTGTTTACTGCACTTGTGTGCTCCAGTAATTGTACATATTGTCTTATTAAATGCTAGTTTAGTTGAAGTAAAATTGATCGCAACATATGGTAGATGATCAAATTAACTGTTTTATGTAGTTTACACCATTACCTTATGTTCCTGAGCTTGCATTCAAGAATGTTAGTTCTTCTCAATAATATGAACTGAATTTGGTGGTTGCAGGGTGATATCAGGAATAAGGAAGACCTGGAGAAGCTGTTTTCCCAGGATAAGTAAGTTAATTTTCATGTAAAAGTGTTTAGTGCTTTAACCTTTTACAGATGGTTCTTTAATCCCTAAAATTGATCTTTAATTGTCTGTAGGTTTGATGCTGTGATTCACTTTGCTGGTCTCAAAGCTGTGGCTGAAAGTATGGCTCATCCGTTTCGTTACTTTGATAACAATTTGATTGGATCAATTACTCTGTACCAAGTCATGGCCAAGTACAACTGCAAGAAGGTCCGTCTTGAATCTGCAAATGGTCTCGGATTTACAAATCTGTTGTTATAAGTTATAGTTCTAATCTTAATCTTGATTGTTTTTGTGCAGTTGGTTTTCTCGTCTTCTGCTACTGTTTATGGACAGCCCAAGAGAATTCCATGTGTCGAGGACTTTGAATTGAAGGCAATGAATCCATATGGGCGCACAAAGGTATTATTAACCTGTTTTATTTACTTAACTGCAGTTGTATAAGCGAGTTTTTAAGCTTGAGATATAATTTTAACCTCTCTTTTTGTCTTGATTAGTTGTTTCTTGAAGAGATTGCTCGAGATATTCACACTGCAGATCCCGAGTGGAAAATAATCTTGCTGAGGTACTTTAACCCTGTTGGAGCTCATGAAAGTGGTAAACTCGGTGAAGATCCGATTGGCATCCCAAATAATCTCATGCCTTATATCCAACAAGTTGCTGTTGGTAGATTACCAGAGTTGAACGTTTATGGCCATGATTACCCCACAAATGATGGCACTGCGGTATGCAAATATTGAATTAAAATCAATTTTATAAAATATTAATAATGTGATATAATTTGTTATGATTGATGATAACAGGTTCGTGACTACATCCATGTGATGGATTTAGCTGATGGTCATGTTACCGCTCTTAAAAAGCTTTTCACTAAAGAAGATATAGGTCAGCAACAACTGTTATATATTACAAATGGTTATACTTCAATACCTCATCGTCTAAACTTTTTTCATGCTGACATATATCATGTTCTTTAGGCTGTTTTGCATGTAACCTTGGGACCGGTCGTGGGACCTCTGTTCTCGAAATGGTGACTGCTTTTGAGAAAGCATCTGGAAAGGTCCTCATAACTTTAACCATCTCCATCTCATATTCCATTATAATAATTGTACAATCTGTATCACTAACAAACTTATTATTTTCAGAAAATCCCTATTAAATTCTGCCCGAGAAGGCCCGGAGATGCAACAGAAGTGTATGCATCTACCGATTTAGCTGCACGTGAGCTTAACTGGAAGTATGTAACCAAATGCCTTTTTCATTTTATATTATTCCGTTTTTTTGGTAAATATTAGAGTCATATGCCTAAATGTCTAATAACTAATTTGCTGTGTGTTTGTTTAGGGCAAAATATGGGATTGAGGAGATGTGCAGGGATCAGTGGAACTGGGCAAAACAGAACCCGTGGGGATACAAGAAACCGCCGACCAAATGATACCGGAGGGTATAATATCTTGTTATCTTGTAGTTGAAAGTTCCTTTGAATAATATTGTTTCAACTTGTTACCATGAATTGTGAGAACAAATGGTTACTTTTGTGAATTGTGAATATGGTTTTAGCAATCTTGAAGGTCAAATCAAGAATATGAGAAATTACCATCAGCTTTTCTGGTTTAAGTCTTTCTTTATCATGATAAGTTAGTTTTGTTGCGGTTTGGAACACATACGGTTTGGTTTTGACATCTTGATAGTTTACGGTTTGGAACTTGAAACCGGCCATATAAACCAAACCGATCCTTAAAATTTTGGAAATAGGAATATAAAGTTATATGTATATGTATTATATTATACCCTCAATATTTTAATTATTTAATGCAAAAATGCTTCCTAAAAACAATGGGTTTAAAACAACCAAAACCGAGCCGTCAAGACGTCTTAAACAACCGGGGCAGCTTCGGTTTTCTTTCCGAAGTATGTGGTCTGGCCTAGTATTTTTTCACATAATATCACTGTTATTTATTATCACTGTTAAATGGAAGAGTATATGATTATATGTTAAGTTGAATGCTAGTGGAGCTTAATTGCTCACATAATATCTGTGCAATTTGTTAAGTCAGAGAGAGAGCTCAACTAAGTCATTGCCACCTAATGTTACACATATATTAGTCGTAAATTTTGATGTATAATATTTGTTATTGTTAGTTTCAAATTGGTGTTAATCCAATAAAAAAGGTAAAAATTTATGTCCACTTAAAACATATTCCAAAATTTTGTAAAACCGTTTCACATTAGCAATATCAAGATCCACCATTACCTCACCGAAAACACTACCACCACCACAAACCACCGCCTACAACCACCCAATGTCCACCGAACAACGAGTCTCATGGTCGGATTCTTTCTCCGATGCCCAAACCGCCATCCAGTCCTTGTCCACCATCATCTCCTCCGTCCCACCGCACGTCTCATCCTCCGACTCACCCGCATTCTCCCTCCTCAATGACCCTGATCTCGCCTCGCAAATCTCCGAACACCTTCGACAACCCGACTCGGGTGCCGGAGACAACCAGCTATGCCGCTGGTTCTACGACACATTCCACACCTCCAAACCCGACCTCCAACTCGTCGTCCTGCGCTTCCTCCCCATCATAGCCGGGGTTTACCTTTCGCGGATTCCGCAAAGGAAACCCCTGGCCGGGTTCGAAGCGGTTTTACTGGCAATATACGCCAGCGAAACCACTTCACGAAACGGGCAGGCGATCACGATAAACATCTCGGATCTCTCGCATCCGAGTGTTTACCATGAAAGCAGACACCCGTACCGGACCATGTCAACCGAGCTTAATTTGGTTGTCGTGTCCCCCGGGTTGGAGCCTCAAGGCACCATCCGGTCAACCAAACGCGCACGAATCATCGGGGTGGCACTCGAGCTTTACCATAGCAAGATCGTTGATATTCCGGCTCAATCAAAACTCGATTTTTGTGAGTTTTGCGTCGTGTGGGCGGGCCAAGACGGAGAGTACTTCAAAGATTTCCCAAATGAGGGTAAAATAGAAAATGATCAAATAAAAGGAAAAGAAAGTGACATCAAGAATGAAGGCAGGATATTGTTGCCATGGGAGATGTTGCAGCCAATGTTGAGGATATTAGGACATTGTTTGATGGGTATAAATAAGAATAATGGAAAGAACAAAGAACTGCATGAGGCTGCATGCCGTGCGTGCAGGAGTCTGTATGCGCGGGCACTGCATGATATTAACCCGAAGGCGATTTTGGCTGTCGGTAGTCTTCTTAAGCTTATTAATATCCAGAAAACTTGTGTTGACCATACCGAGTTACCCGTTACCAAAGTCATCAATCTTTGATAATGTTTAGCTCTACTAATAAAGAAGGATGTACATTTCTTGAAATTTGCTTGATTCTGGTTTGTGAACATCCATGATTTGTGTAATGTTTACTCTCAAGTAGTGAATAATTTGTGTTTGGGAATTTGTTTGTTGATTGATTATCTAGTTATTGTGTTTTCAATCTAAGCACACGTTTCTGCATTCCTTTTTCAAAAAATATATTAATGATGAAAATTGAAACCACTTCTGTTTACGTTACGGTGACGTGACAACAGATTTCACTCATGAGATTGTTACACATAGTCAAATACCCTTGGTAAAGCATAAAAAACCAGAATTACTTTTATCAACTTAATGTACATGAAATAAACATTAAAAGAAAAAAAAATAGACCATATATATAACACACCTTGGCAAGTGATGGGCAATTTAATCAAAATATTCATTTAAGTCATAAAAGATTTTATGTAGAGTGTGATTACGAGACACCACTTTTACATACAGGTCATACATACCATTAGTCATACATATTACATGCTATATAAGTTTGTAAGCAATTAAATCATTTATTTCTTTTAGTTAGAGAAAATATCATACACATATTTAAATTGCCCATATGACTATATTAATTTTTGTTTTATGCTGTTGATCCAAATCAAGGAAACTAAGATACTTTTTTTTATTATTATTTTTATTATTATTATTATTATTATTATTATTATTATTATTATTATTATTATTATTATTATTATTATTTTGTGGATCGTGAGTTTGAAAGCAACATCTACCCATTAACCAAATTTCATATTTGTGTTGTTAGACCAAGTCATCACTCTTGAAAGTTAAAACTTAAAACCGTGTTTCATAGCAAATCATATTCAAGAAGTTGACATTTTTTTTCTTCTCACAATTTCTTGGTAAACTATAATTTTGACTTTATCAAGAATAATAAATTATAAAATAATAAAAAACAACTCATTTTTCACACAAACATTTAAAATTTTTTTACTACATTATCATACTTTTATACCATCTGATTTACTATGGGACATGTCGTGGGGACGCCAATGATGGCGTACACTATTTAATCGTTTTATAGTAAATTATATAATTAACTACCGGCAAAGTTCTCACCGGAATCCCAATCGCCACCCGACCAACATTCACCTCCGGCAACCATCGCACATCCGAACCACCTTTCTTTCGAAAAACCGAACTATCCAACTTCACCATCACATTAACAACACCATGACCCTTGGAACCATCTTTCTTCCTCAACCTATAACTCAACCACCTCACCGTCCCAACCGACGCCATCCCATCGACAAAATCCGCCACCGGAATCCCACACCACCCTAACAACCTAGGACCCAATAACACCCGGTTGGTGTATAAATATAAATAAATGCATGAACATTTATTATAGAAAAATTCACTAGGGTCAATAATATTGGAAAGATCAAACTTGTCACCCCAAGTGGGATTAACTCCTCCTTCATGGTCCACCGTGGTTGTGTACACGTGGCTTCGGTGAGCACCAGGAGGGGTGGTGGTGAGCTGGATGAAAGGTTGGAGGTTGTGAGTAAAAAAAGATAGTTTCTTTAGGCCTTGGGCTGATATTATAGTGATCTCCATTTATAAGAACTTATTATTGGTTGGTGATCATGGGTGTTTTGACTTAGTGGTAGCCTGGTTGCTTCTTAAAAGAGAGGTCACAAGACAGGTTTTACTCATTTGTTAGGGTTTTTTGAGTAATGTTAAATAACTGAGACATGAAACAGTTGAAATTTTGTCACAGGTTTATCTAAAAAACCGTTTCCGCAAAAACAATGGTTGGTGGAGTGATAGGATGTGGAGGTATATATGGGAGGTGAGGGTGGTGAGTGGTGGTTCTAGGGAGGTGCTTGGAGAGTGACTGAGTAGTTTCTTTTTTAAGTGGATGGTGTTGATGTGTTTAAGTGTCAAACTTAGTGGATAATTTCAAGTTTGGAAGTTTCATATGAAGTGCTTCATGTAGCAAATAATTTAATAAAATAATGTGTTGGTGGGCTGCTCAACAACTATTAGCGGATCTAGTTGGGCCTGGATTTTCAAAGTGTCACTCATGAGCCTAATGGTGTCAATAAACAGGTTTAGATCAAAATGGTTAGGACTCGGGCCAACCCACTAGTTCGTATGCTGGTTCGTAGTCTCGTTTTCTCAAACTGGTTTGGACCCAACCCGATTTTAAAAACATGCTAAGAAATGTTTTTTTTGGTTCCCAAACTGCTTTCATCCGGCTCAACATTCTTGCTTTCAAACCGATTTAAAAACCGATTCGGTTTCTTTCGAACCGGTTTTGACTGTGCCTTGACCAACCCGGACCATTTTGGGATATAACTCAGCTTTGTATATGTCTGCATGTGCCCATTGTTCACCACCATTTCATATTTTTCATTTGTTTATGTTAGTTCCTTTATGTGCATTTGTTTAGAATGATTTGTTTGATATACTCATTTAAATTTTAGTCTAGCTTGATGAAATTAAAATATTATGTATTAATATTTAGTCTAGTTTTATTAATTTTAAGCCTAATAATTTGATGTTTACGTTTACTTTTTAGTTTGTATTTGCTCTATTATTTTGGCTATATTCGTTCATCAATCATCCATGTGAAGTTTTTGTTCGTTTGTGTTTACAAACCGTTCGTTTGAACTATTAACGAATGGACATAAACAAACATGAACACATTCATTTTCTTAACAAAGGGTTCGCTTAACTGTTCGTGTCTGACTAAAGTTAAACGAACAAACATGAATATACCCTGTTCCGTCCATGCTTGCTCTATTCGTTTACACACCTTGGATGCATGTTGTGGAATTGACAAGCAATCAGTAAGAGTGATATGACAAGTGATCTAGTGAGGCAACTTTACTACTTTAAACAACTAGCAGTTTCCAGAGCCATTTGTGAGGCTTGTTAAAAAACAAGACCTAAAGATATAACATTTTTCTTTCATTAAATTATAATCAATTCAAACATAAAATAAAATACATTATTTTTCCCTTTATGAAATAACCTATCAAGGCCACTAATACTAATAAACATAATAATGTAATAATCAATTAACTGCAGCTGAGCCTTGAACTCGTGACCTCTACTCCTTCATTCCATGAGCTTCACACACCTCATAAAAACCAATCATCCAAAACAGTAACTTACACAAAACTTCTAATTTGTAAAACTTATATTAAACTTCTAACTTTAAACAATATTCAAAATCAAAACTTGCAAATTAATCAGCATAATAATTCATCTTCAAATTTATAATTATTGTTCTTCATTAATTCATGATCATCATCATCATCATTGATTCATCAATTCCAGATCCGATTTTAATTACATTTTCACCGCCACCGCCTATCGTAAACCTCACCTTCTTCCTCTTGTCCGGCAGCTTACTCACTTCCTTAATTAATTTTAATTCTACCGTACCAGATTTCATCTCCGACACGGTTTCATCTTCAACCGTTATCTCTCCGGCGAGTTTCGGAAACTCCGGCAGCCACGTCGGTATGTGTCTCATTTTCAGTCTCAATTCATCACTCTCGTTGCCAAAACACGGCGGATTTCGCCGGGGCTCCTGCCGCCGGCGAGGCAACGGTTTCGAAAACGGAATCTCGCGAGTGAACCTAACGAATCTCATTATATCACGAAAAATTGTTGAATCACTAAACACAGATAACCGTCTGTTAACAACATCCGAGTTGCCGTTAAATCCGACATCATAATGAACGTCTTCGAGTGCGTGGATGACGTCATAGAGGTTACAATCCGTACGGCCGGTGGAGTTAGCGAAAACCGCAGCGGACTTAGCTAACGACTGGATGTACGTCACGGTGACGGAGGCTAGGGTTTCGAGAGCTGACGATTGAGCGCGTTTGTATCCGACGGAGGTGCAGATTTGTGCCACGGCGAGCTTCACGGCGGCGGTGTGGAGATCCGGTGGTGATTCCGATGAAGTGTTTGCTTGAGATTCGGAGGATGAAGCTTTCGATTTGTTGGTCTTCTTCCTCTTCGTCTTCATCGTTGAGAGGTAGTTTCAATTTTCAAAACCCTAGTTTTTTTTTAGTTGTTTAATCTGTTTGTTTCCCTCTGAAACTGTTATTGGGCTGTTTAGTGGATTGTTCGATGGCCCAATTATTAAAATGGGCCTGTTTAAAACTATTTTTATTTTTAGATGAGTTAATGGCCATTTTCGTCCCTGTGGTTTGCTACTTTCGCCACTTCAGTCCAAAATTTTTAATTTTGTCAATTTAGTCCTCATAGTTTTAAATTTTAGCCAATTACGTCCCATCCGTCTAACGGCATCCAGCTATGCCGTTAGTTTAAGGGTATTTTTGTCTTTCTCCTTTTAATTTTGAGTTAATGGTCATTTTAGTCCCTGTGGTTTGATATCTTTGCCAATTCAGTCCAAAGTTTGAAAATTTGTCAATTTAATGTTCAGTTTAATTCAGTTTTTTTTATTTTTTATGTTTTTTGTTTATAACCCTAAAGAGCATAATTCAAACCCAAAACCATCGAGCAACCTCAAATACTGGTATGCATTTACTCTGTTGACAACAGTAATCATACCCCCCCCTTATATTTAGTTTCTAGACATTTCCTAAAATCTTCTCCATGGTGGAATTCAATTGTAAGGTGGTCAAGGTAATTCCCTGAAATCGAATTATACACAAAAAACTAAAAATTGTTTTGTTGATTAATGTATAATAGTTGATTACGACCCAGATTTTCGTTATGATATGTTAATCTCTAAACCCTAAATATTATGCATTCATCAAAGAAACGATTTTTAATTTTTTTCGTACAATTCGGTTTCACGGAATTGCTTTGACCACTTTACCATTGAATTCCACCATGGGGGAGAGTTTAGGAACCGTCTAGAAACTAAATACGAGAGGAGGGGGTATGATTACTGCTGTCGACAGAGTAAATGCAGACTTGTTTTGGGCTTGGATAATGCTCTCTAGGGTTATAGAAAAAAACTGACTTAAATTGACAAAATTTCAAACTTTGGACTGAATTGGCAAAAGTATCAAACCACGGGGACGAAAATGACCAATAACTCAAAATAAAAAGGAGAAAGACAAAAATACCCTTAAACTAACGGCATAGCTGGATGCCGTTAGACGGATAGGATGTAATTGGCTAATATTTAAAACTATGAGGACTAAATTGACAAAAATACAAATTTTGGACTGAAGTGGCGAAAGTAGCAAACCACAGGGACGAAAATGGCCATTAACTCTTTTTAGATTATGAGTTAAGTTGTGTCTTAACTAGTAGGGCTGTTCACGAACCAAGCGAGGGCTTGCTCGTTGTTTGGCTCGTTTTAAATCGAACCGAGCTAAAATTGAACCGAGTATTTTCTGGCATTTTTCGACCGGTATCGAGCGAGTTCGGAGCATTACTTTTTTTTTCTTTTTTTCCCTTTAAATTCTTTTATAAGGAACACGTTTGAAGTTGAATATGATGTGCATGAAAATAAATTAGTAGTTTTAGAAAAATACTAGTAGTAGCTTGTAATTTTTGATAAAATTGAAGTTTGAAGTTGAAAATAATATAATAAAACAATTTATAATTAAAAAATAATTGTTATATAAATATATATGCACAAATATATAACTTATTTTTATAATTATCTTTAATATTAAAATATTGAAAACTAAATATAATTATTTTTTATATTTAAAGTACTTGAAAATATTTAATAATTAAAAGATGTTATATTTAATATTCAGTTTTCAATATTCAAGATAGTTATTAAAACAAAATATATATTTATGAGTATAAATATATATATATATATATATATATATATATAATGAATTAAAAATATTCGGGCCGAACTGAATCAAGCGGACCTTTGCTCGTTGTTTGGCTCGTTTACAAACCGAACCGAGCGGAGCGGCTCATTACAATCGAGCGAAAAAACAAGCGAGCATTTTCCTAGCAAATTCCAAACGAGCGCGAGCGGTTTGGACACCCCTATTCTTAACCGATATTTATTTGGACACTTTGAACTCAAATCAGTCCAGCCCAGTTAGGCGATAATTAAGCAAACCATAACTAGCTCATAAACCAAAACCGACACTAAATGTACAAATCGTAATCGTTCAACTGAACCGAAACTAAAACCAATTAATAACCGTTTGCCTTTTGTATTGACGTAAACACTACTTTTTAATGAAATGCATTATTAATAGTGAATAAATTATATGCATGTTAACACGGTTATTGTTAGCAAGGTTAATTTCAATTTCGATAGGTTAATGGTTATTTAAGTAGGTTATTATCGGTTAATAAACGAACCGGTTACATAAGTTAGGGATTTTCCACTCAAAAGCCACTTAGGAACCATAACTGGTATTCCAAAAACTGGTTAACCAGCATTTGCACCTCTAACAAGCATAACTGAACTATACAACAACCAAAAACAAAAGCCTGATGGGTTTCGGTATGAAATATACATGGTCTGGTTTTAACAGCTTGAAAGTTGAAACGGTGTAAACCAAACTGAAGGTTTTTTTATTTATCATTTTGGAATACAAAGCTATATAGGTATATGCATGATATTCATATTGTATATTTTTCACAAATCATAGCTAACAGTTCGGTCCAAAATTTTCAACAAAAGCGGTGAAACCAGAAACATCCCTCCCTACCTTACACTTTGGGTTTTTTTTTTTTTTTTTTGTGTGAGAAACCTAATCGGACTATGTGAACCCAAGTTATTGACTTTTACTATGTTGATTCACGTTCATGAATCATGTGGCCGACAAATTATAATCTTTGAAAATACAACTAACTAGTCTATGTAAAGTATGATTAAAGTAAACACAAACAAACAATATAGATAAATTATTATTATTAACTTCCTACTTAATTTACCGAAGAAATTATCAAACTTAAAATCCCAAAATTGACAATAGGAATATGTACTACAATTGACTATTCAGATATATAATTGACTATTAAAGTAGGTCCCACATAACCAACGTGACAATTTGCAATTTTGCATAGGTGTCTAGAAGAATATAAGACCCTTATTATATGAAAAAGAAAACTAAAGTTTTTTATACAACCTATGAAGAACATAGTCATGACATCCTTTCCACTTATAGAAAACATAGTTTGAGATTGTTTTTCAATCCCACCATCCCAAGATAGATGTCTATTGTATCGGATACTGTATCTGTATCAAAAATCTGAAATGCTGGGTACCGATAAAATTCTTAGTAATAGTAAACAAATAATAAAAATAAGCAAATAATTATGTCATACTTTCAAATTTTGTTCTATTCTCAAACATTTTACCTTTCCAGTTGTGTTTTTATTTTTATTATACTTTATTTAACACAAAATCAGTTTTTCAAACATTTGTCATGTTACTTATACAAATGAAATAAACAATGTAACATGTTGTCTATTCATGTGAAGACTACCGTTTCTCTTTTGGCTTGTGCCTAGACTTATACATCAAGAATACAAATTAATACAACTAAATACAACTCCAAATTTACATTGATGTTTGCTCTTGCATCTCATCATCGGGCCGTTCTCCAATCGCGTTCTCTTCTAACCTCCTCACACGCTTCGCCCCAATCGACACCCCAAACAACCGCGGACACATCTTTTCTTCCTCCATCGGATCACCACCGCCACCTTCAACAACTTTCTCCAATGATGCATTCTCTATTATTTCCTGTTGGCCCACCATAAAATTACTCATCATAGTAACCACATTACAACACATACTTCTTAGATGATCGAGTTCGCATCTCAAATTACAATTTTGCTCTTTTAATCGCTCGTTCTCTTCAATAAGATGTGTTCTTGAAATACTAGACTGGCTATTATTAATCATAGTAGCCGTTGGTGACGAATTTGATGATCCGCCTCGTTCTTCACTTGAATTTCCAGATGTTGATACGGGCATAGCTACAATCGGGATTGAAGTTGTCACCGCAGGCGTAGGCTGTGTAGTCGGAGTGATAATTTTCCTACGGTGAATCTCCCGTAGGAGAGATTTTTCACCTCTACGAAAGTAGTCATTAGCGAATTCCCAACGATCCGATACAATTTTCCTAAATCCCTACAATACACAAAAAGGTTAGGAAGCTAAATATAACATAGCTCATAAGTTATAAAATAAAGAGTAAACTGCGGTTTTCGTGCCCGTGGTTTGTCCAAATCTGCGGTTTTAGTCAAATAGTTTCAAATTTGTGATTTTTGTCCCCATAGTTTCATTTCACTTGCAATTAAACCCGAATTCACTAAACTTGTTAAGTCTGGTCGTTAAACCCATTCCTTCACTTGAGGGAGCAGCTTTGTCCTTTTTCTCCCCAAATAAACCCCGGTCTTAATTCGCAAGCCTCATCACGTGAGGGGCTAGTGTGTGTTTTGGGAAAAAAGGACAAAACTACCCCTCACGTGAAGGACATGTTGTTGGGTTTAACGACTAGACTTAATGGGTTCAGTGAATTCCGGTTTAATTGCAAGCGAAATGAAACCACAAGAACGAAAATCGCAATTTTGAAACTATTTGACTAAAACTGCAGACTTAGACAAACCACGTACACGAAAAACACAATTCACTCTAAAATAAATGACACATCAATAAATGGCACTATCAAAACAGAACAGAGCTATTGGTAGGGTCTAGTTCTTGCATAAGTGTTTAGCTGGCGAATAAAGCTCGAATAATTATTATGTTTGAAGTACTTGGGAAGCAGATCTCGCGCGAATTCAGCCGGTTTCCAAACAATAAACGCGTTTCCATGTTCATTCCACGAAATCATTTCGTCTAATGCCGGATCGTCAACGAGCTGATACGTTTTAGTCAAAAACGGCGTCGGAATCGTTCGTTGCGAGTCACCGGTTTTATCCATCGCCATTGATCCTACTCTAAATAATAAAACTAATTAATCACAACCGAAGTGTTGTATTCTTTACATAAAAATATAAGCATCCACATAAACAACACAACAAGCTGCCGCTAGCCCTTTTTAATACCATAACAAAGTCTTTTAAAAACCTCGGAGTCATATTAATATATTATTCTATACAACTTTGTGACATCTAATAAAAATGTAGCAATATTATTACTCAAGAAGAAGTTGAGTAATAATAATAATAACAATAATTGATTACCTGAATGGGTTGTTGTTGCCGGAGAATGGAGGGTGTTCTAGAAGATTCTGGGTGGTGGAGAGGAGAGAGTAAAAGTAGAGAGGATGGATGGTGGTCTTTTCGTGGGTTCGAGAAGGATGGATATTTAAAGAAAACACATATTTGGTCCACATAGGGGAAAAGTGTATGCAAAAATCTAGAAAAAGGATATTATTATTATTATTATTATTATTATTATTATTATTATATTATTATACTATTTATTTTTTATTATTATTATTGGCAATTGATAAAAGTTACTAATTCTTTTTATATTGGTTTGTTTTTTCTTTTATTATGAATAATTAATGTGAACCGGTAGAATGTTTGGATTTTAATGGAGATTTAGGATCGATCCTCATAAACAATATTTTGGAGAAGGTATGAGTGGTTTAATAAAGGAAAACTGGGATATTTGTGATCTCCAGTTTGATTATGAGGGCGTTCGGGTTTTACCACCAGTGACATTCAGGCGGGTGGGTTTTTTCTGGAACTGGTGATAACTTGGAGACGCTCAAGTTAGCTGACGATGGCCTTTTGCCATTGGATCGCTACATACAAAATACCTAGGCATTCTATGTTTGTTGGCCTTTCAGAGAAAAAAAAACTTAATTAAATTTGTCCTGATATCATTTTTGTTTTCAATAAGACTTTAGAATAATATTACAAGATTATAGATCGCATTGAATACTATCATCCGATAAGTTGGTGGTGGAGTGATATAGAAAATTTATGTCCTTGTCGTTTAGTTTCGACAGCAACGGGTGATGATAGGAGATTAGGCGCGTATGTGGCATTCACTAGTTGCATCCTTGAATTGGACGAATTTTATCTCACCGTATTATTGTGCCTTCAGGGCGAGTGTTCACAAGCGTTAACCTTAGGTGATGGTTTTCCCAGAATATAAAAGCAAGTGCATCCTCATATGGTGAATTCAGCCTATAGCCCGTTTAAAAAATTCATTGGTCGTTAAAAAGAAAATTCTTTACATTGGTTGATTTTTTCGTGTGAATAATTAATGTAAGTTAATGAAATTTGTCCTGATATCATTTTTTTTAGATAAATGTTTATTACATGTTTAAAGCGTATGTGGCATTCACTAGTTGCATCCTTAAACTGAACGAATTTTATCTCACCGCATTGTTGCGTCTTCAGGGCGAGTATTCACGGGCGTTGACTTTAAGTGATTGTTTTCCCTAGATCTAAAAGCAAGTATTCACGGGCGTTGACCATTGATTTTAATCAATGGTTCATAACTATGATGGCAAACTTTTAATAAAAAAGAAAAAAAATATAGAATGTTTTTAAGAGAAAGGGCATTTTAGTCTTACAGTTTGATAAGGAAAGTATGCTCTCAATCAATTTATAGCATTAAATAGTAACTCCTAAACGCTTCCTGTGTATCTCTCTAAAGTCCAACATTCTTCATTTTTTCTCTAGTCTTATTTATTTCTCCCTGCATCTTCTTACATTTTAATTAGAGATTTTTATTTAAATTCTTACTTAAGGGGAAAAAATTAACGACAAATGATTGATGCACTTATGGAATTTCCTAAATATATGAAATTTTGTAGCTTTATGAAACTTCTAACCTACACAAATGAAGTTTCAACCTATACTGTGTATGTCTATGCCTAAACTGTATATGAAACATTCTACCTTATGTATGTAGGCTGTTTACTTTGTTGTGTAGGGTGTATTTTAATTTAGTCAATGAAAAACATGTTGTGTATAAAACGTTCTACCATGTTGGAAAATATTCTAATGCTTATGTAGTTAATGAATGTAAAATTATTAAACATCGTAACCCTAAAAAATGTTAATTAAACCGCTAATCCTACACACATGTTTGAGCCTATTGTGTAGTTACTAAATATAAATATACTTGTGTGACTATCAGTTATGTTATGTAGGAAATATATTTCAAATGTAGGGATCCATTACGAATACTGGTAGATGTTAAGTTACTTGTGTAGGTATAAATTAGTTTGTGTTTTATACAGTAACATTGTTTATGACATTCTATGTGTAGGTTGTTTACTTTGTTGTGTGGGTATATGAAATTACGTAGGAATTGTTTTTAGTTATGTATGCAGGTTGTTTACTTTGTTGTGTATGTGGTAACTACGAAGTTATGTATGAACGTTTTTTTAGTTTTTAGTATGTAGGGAATGTCATTTGTTGTGTAGGATGTCGTGTTTATAATTATTATGGCTTATTAGTATGGTGGATGCATAGCTGTTGTGTAACATAAAAAAAAATTAGAGAGTGGATGGGAATTTTCAGACCAAGCACTATATTAATCGGTTTTAAAACAATTTTAATGAGTTTAAAGAAGACATGTATTAAAGGAAGATTTCATCTACAGCATTAACTGTGAATTTACAACAATAGTTTCCATATAAATTAAATATGATGATTTACTATACTACCCCTATATTTAAGTAAAAGAAAATAAAAAAAAACAATAAATCTTATTGGCTATATCAACTTTTCACAATAACTTGACTTCTCTCCTGAACTTAAACACACACACCCACACACACACACACACACACACACATATATATGGGATAATTATGTAGGATTGACAATTTAGACATGACACACGAATACCTGACACGAACCTACACGACTTTAACAGGTATTAGGTATGGCCTTAACAGGTTTCGTGTACTTAACAAGTAGGCACGAATTGACCTGTTAATTTTCGTGTCTAAACAGGTAAAAATACACGTTTACCTGTTAAGTGCCCATTAGTACCTGATTAGATTTGTTTTTATACATAAAAATATATAATAATATAATATGATATATACCCTAAATAGTTAACCCTAAATTTTTATACCAAAGAACACGACGCGTATCGTTCCAATCCAACATCAAGCAGACAGAGCACATACCCTTCTCCGATTCTCTCTCTCCGGATCTCGAGTAGTTTAGTTGTTTCCCTCCACATCTCCAGTAGTCGCAACCCTTCGATCCTCTGGTCTACCTCACTACATCTCCGATTCTTTGGCAATTCGGCCTCCTCGCAGTTGTAGCGACGCCATCGGTATTAACAGCTTCATGTCTTATCGTGTATACCTGGTATTAACAGGTTCGTGTCCGGGTTTGGGATATATGTACACTATAAGTTTTCGTGTCGTGTGCAAGCATACATGTTACGTGTTTGTGTCTTATCGTGTACGGGTATACACGATATGTTAGCCCTATAATTATAATAAACTATTGTTTTCACCCGGCGCATTGTGCCGGGGCGGGTTAGTAAAACCCGTGCGGTGGTAAAACTCAAGCATTCGGTCGATTTTAGTTACGTTTGTTACGGTACCCGAACTAAAACATAACGGACGCGAAAACCAGGGTGCTGGTAAACCCCGAGTGTAGTAGGTCCGGGCATGGCAATGGTGAGTCAATGAAAATAAATGTTTAATTATAAAATTTAAAAAAAAACTTACATTCATTACGATACTGGAACTAAAACAAAATGATGAACATAAACAAAATATAAAAATTTGAGGTGGATTAATGGGGTGGCATGGTTCGGTAAAACTTGGATGCTTGGAAACCCAAGCATTGTCGGCCCCAGGTGTTGAGGTGGTGAATCTTACGCGAATTCAGTTGGTTTCCATCATGTTTTTTACGATATCGGAACTAAAACAAAAAAATAATATAAAAAATGAGGTAGACCAGTGGGCTTTTCTCGGCCGGGTGTTCAGAATAACCGAAAACCAAAAAACTCAATAACCGAATCGTATCCGTAATCGAAAAAAGAGAATCTGAATTCAGAATTCGATTTTTGATTTGATTAAAACCGAAAACGAATTCTGAATTTGATTTACGATTCGATTTTCGGTTATGTTTTTTTTCTTTTAGGCGATTAGTTCGATTTATTTGGTTAACCGAATTAATTGATTAAAAAAACTATATCAATTAATTTGGATATCGCTAAAACCGATGGCTCTGATATCAACCTGTCACACCCCACCTTCGGGCCTAGGCGTGTGACCAATAGTTGGTACCACTTTTGTCAATTTATTAAAGTTTGCAGCAGAAAATGTTAATTTAAACTATTTACTTTTATAACATAGGGAATTAAACACCCTTGTTTGTTTTACAAAATTTCTTGTTTAAAAATAAGTTTTACATATGCATCATTACAAAATTAGCTGAGCCACCGGCTGCATTCTATGTCTATTGATCTTCTATCTCCACTGGCATATTCACCACTATACATTACTTCTGGTTACCTGAAAACAGTTTGAAAATACGCCAGCTATATGCTGGTGAACAAGCAGACTCGATAAAAGGTTTTCACAATTCGTAATAACACAACACCAATAGCATTCAACGACTCAGTGAGTCTCAATCCCATCTCATCGGAACTAAACATATGCACAAACCACATAATTGGATTTCACTCGCCCTAGAGACAGTCACTTGCCTCATGGTTTCGTATGTCTGTAGTGTGCCCACTACAGTACATCTATGTAAGGATCCACACACATGTGTATTTTACCCTGAGTGTTTAGTACTACCTTGTATCAAAACGTTTTCAAGGATTTGAACCAACCCTCATGCAAATATTTCCATAACTCTTTTACATATGGATAATAGTCCATAGTTTAAAGAGTAAATATCTTTTCAAAAAGACAGTACATAGGCGTGTTTACGTCGAAAACATATTCATACTATAAAAAGGTTGAGCGTATTCACCTTTTGTTATATCAATGTATCTCACTGACAAATGTATGTTCTTTATCTCGGACCTATAGTACGAGAATAGCATTTTATAAATAACTAGATCTACAATCTAGCTTTAGACCTTAAGTCCTCTTTGCATAACCTTTACCTTGATATTCTTTTCTTTTATAAAACATTTATATGCTATGTTTCTTCATCATGAAGAAACATATATATCAAATTTCTTATTTCATAAGAAATATCTTTATATGAAATAAAGAATAATATTACATATATAGTTTTATCTTATGAAAGTTATATTTCACTTATTTATTTGATCAAGGTATAAACTATACCCCTGACTAGGGTCTAAGCCATATAAAATAATAATAAAATAATAACTTAAGCAGAACTCTTATCTTATATAGGTATTTTGCCTAAGCTTTATACAGGCAGCACTTCTACTTCCTTATCACTTATTGAAGCTTAAACCGTTAGAACCTTATTTCGAACTTGCTTAACGACTCAACAGAGCGTTAGAACTTCAGTTCATGCACGAATCATGAGAAATTGGGACCTCGGAACCTCACAATGGTCAGGCACGCTCCCCAATGTTATGTGTGTGAAAGAAAAGGTGATTTTGGGATGAATATGCTTCAAACCCGTAATCCCCTTTTAGAGGCATAGTTTTGGTCACCATCGCGTAGCGCGATGGGGCTTTCTCCTCGGCCATCGCGAAGCGCGACACCGCAATAGCTGAGGTCCTGCCACGTGTTGGCACATGGGTGGACACGTGTATCCGGTTACTTAACCGGGTCATCACGTAGCGCGATACCCCCTTCCTTCTAGACCATCGCGTAGCGCGACGCCCCTTTTTCAAAACTCCTGAGAAACACTATCGCATAGTGCGATGATCAGCATGTTCTACCCATCGCGTAGCGCGATGGGTCTAAAAAACCAAAATGTTTATTTTCAGCCCCTGGACTTTGGTAACTCGTCACTTCTTGGTCTATCTTCCATAGTTCAAAAATACTTGAGCGATTGCGCCATCAAAACGCCACATTACACCCATCGCTCGAGTCCGAGTCCGTGTCTGTGCGCGTCGGGTGCTTCGCACCCTCCGCTAGGACCAGTGAGAGTGGTTAGGCTCATAAGAACATTACCATGGAAAATTCCCTCCTTATAAAGTGCTCTTATTTCTTTTCCACTTTCCATGTGGGATGGAGTTTTCTTTGTTTACTTAACATAATATGCTCTTGTTTCCTTTTATCTTCTTTGTTTCCCTTACTTATCATAAGAATATTTTTGGTCCTTTATCTTTATAAATTTGTCAAGTTTGGACCGAAACTTTGTGAGTGTTACATCAAATAAATCAATAACCGAACCGATGAACACCCTACGTCAGTCAGTAAAACTCGGGCGTTGTCGGTTCCGAACGTTGAGGCGATGAGTCTATGTGAATACGGTCGGTGTTCGTCACATTCGTTATGATAACAGAACTAAACAAAAAAATGGCATTAAGTTAGTTTCCATCACATTCTAAATCGTAGTTGAACTAAAACGGAAAAAAAAAACAAAAAAACAAACGAACTAGGGACTAATTTGGTGCCGCCAAACGGTCCAATAGGGTAGTTGCGGAACCAAACTTTCTATTTATTGTGTAGTAATAATATAAGTATACAATATATATTATGCATATGAAAAAGAGCATAAAAATAAGTAAAATAATTAATAAATAATAAGTGGAGCTAAAGTCGAGCTTAAGCTTTAAAAATAGGCTTAAAAGATGAGACAATATCTAGTTTGAAAAACAAATTACTCACGAGCCAAACCTCGGCTTTACTTGATTACACCCTTAGATACAAAGATTAATATTTATATTTATATTCATAAAATGTGATTACATAGTTAAGAGTTAGCAGCAAGATAGAACAAATATAGACGCTTTTAATTGCTCCAAAATCTTTTTTATATTCATTTGGATTCTCATCGTTTCTTTTTCTATGTTGAACACCACGTTTACATATGACTGCGGGTATAGTTCATTTGAGACGTTTCAAGTAGGGTGTTTAAAGTTCGATATCTGGATTTTCAGATATTCAATCGGATAATGTTGGTGCATAATGTCAGTAGTTCATAGTCTAGTGTCTGTAATCGAGTCTGTAATGTTAATTGTGTTTTGTTTATGTTTAAGCGAAGTTACTGACAAGTTCGCTTATCAGGCGAACTTGTTAGTCAAGCGAAGTTAGCAACAACTTCGCCTGAACATATCAAGCGAAGTTGTCGTGTATATATACCTAGGTTACGGCTTAGGTTAAAGAAGAGATCTAGTTCGTTCAGTTCGTGAATTGTAAGTCGTCAGACGTGTATTCGAGAGTTCTCTGTAATCAGTGATATTACATCACATGTTTCGGTTATAATATAACGTGTGTTCGTTTATTCGTATCGTGTGTTTTATCGATTAGTTTTCTACGCTCGTAACGACCTTCGCAGGGATTCCGCACCTACGTACATCGAGATGTCTCGTGTAGATCCATCCAGGGAACCTACAGATAGTTAACCGGATATTCAAAATATCATAAAAATAAAAATTATAAAAAATTAAAAAAACTATTTTTAAATATATTCCCAATATCCGAAATGTTAGAAAAATTGTATGATATATCCCAAAAATTATCCGAAGTATCCAAAAATTATCCAAAATATCCGAAAAATCATCTGAAATATCCAAAAATTTTCCGAAATATTTGAAAACTATCTAAATATTCAAAATTTTGTAAATAATATTTAGTATTTAATAATTAAAAAAAATATTTCGGATAGTTTGGATATCCGACTATCCGGAAATTTTCAAAATCACTATCCGAATCGGAAATTTTGGATATCCGAATTTTTGAATAATTTGGATTCAGATTTTCGAATATTTCGGGTAAAGAATCGGATTTTTTTAATACCCCTATTTTCAAGGCAGGGTCGTCTCTAAGAATCACTAAATTTTTTTTTGGTTAATGGCGAATAAATTTTGGTCCTTAAGTAAAATGGATTTTTGTAGGGTTTAAAAAGTTAAAAATTTAAATGGACTTGCTTGGTTATGATTTGGGTTGTACAAAAATTTATTTTTATAAAAATAAGCTTAAATAAGTTGAGTAATCTAGTTTAAACATTAAAAATGCATATTTTATTCATAAGAATATTTAAAAATAATTTTTACCCTAGCAGGGTGATCGGGTCGGGGACTGCCAATCACCTTTCTCCTTCTATCAAAGCCGGCTATACTTCAAGGGTCCGATGTGACATTCTCTTTGGAAACCTACAATTTGGTTAAAGTACCCGTGTTGACTGTTGAACACGAATCCTCAGCCCCTTTTACTGCTTTATTTACTTTCTTGTATCTCGTTTAAAATTAGTTGTAATTTCTTCCAACTATTGTAATTTACCGTTTTTATTTCCTTTATGTATTGTAGTTTATATTAATAAAATGTGTTATTTTTAGTCTATGAACGGTCTTCCTGCACTTGTCAGTTTGGGTGTCACACCCCAACCGATGGCGGAATACGTCGAGGTGAGACGGTTATCGTTCATAGCACATGATACTACGTGTTACAATAGTCGTTAAATTTAATTTAATATCAAGCAATACAGAGATACAATGAATTGTTTTATAGTCATCTAGGTCCAATCATGCAATCCTATATCTTGCATCAAGTAATCTTCAACAAACAAATTTCCAATACCTGAAAAACATGCGAGAGTGTCAACTAAAAATAGTTGGTGAGAACATAGGTTTTAATAAAATAAGTTTTAAGTTGAAAGCAATCCATATGTGTTAAGTTACTTTGTATACTTTGTGATTACAACCAAATCTCTGACACGTTTAGCGAGTCGTCTAATCCACGATTAGACTATTATGTTTAATGTTTAACGATCGTCGGATTCTGAACACACAAGCCTCTACCTAAGGCCTGCGTGGGCGGGTCGGGCCAATAGATCTATCATCATACTACCACGGGCTTTAACAAGTTAATGGTTGTACATGCGATTAAGTATACACTTGTAATAATCACACAATGAATATCATGAATAAAGCTTGAATCAAATAACATGTAAAACAAATTGATTATGCATGTTTCCACCCCGAAGTATAAAACGTTTAAAAGCATGTAAAAGGGGCTATGAACTCACATTCGTTGATGAACTGAGACTTGTAACGCTTTTGTTTAGAGCCCTAATGATCAAGAAAGTTGTTAGAATGTGACCCTATTTCAGTGGAATAGAATCTCCGACCTCAGGTTCCCAGGAAAAGGTAAGTGGGTCCATTCACGCCCGGACACGCCACTTGGTTTTTTCTTAGGCCGTTAGCCTTGGTGACAAAACCCTTTGTTGAATATCTATAGACTTGGTGTTTGTTTGGAAGTACAATTGGATTTTAGGGTTTCAAGTGATACTTTATGGTTTAGGGTTTTAGATTATCTTTTCTAGAAAAGAATAGGTTGTTTACTGTTCAAGACACGAATTTTTAAAAATAGTAAACCTTTGAGTTAGATTACGAAAATTTTATATCTTGTAACCGTATGAGTTTTTTAACATGTATATTTTTTATAATATTTAAGTGATTATAAAAAAAATATAAAATTCATAGACTACCGAGGGGTCTGATTCTGAGTCAGTTTAGTAGAAAAATAACTAAAAATCGATACTTTAACAAATTGAGGAGATTCTAGTTGGATAATTTTTATAATTAGAAGGTCTACAATATATCCAAAAATTGGGTCATAATTCGTAAACATGAGTGAGTTATGACATTTGTTTTGAGGCTAAAGTTATCTGTTAGGATTTTCAGCAAGACCCTTTGTTAAAGAAAAATAATAAAAACGTTTTTAAAGTTTATAAAATTTTACACCAAAAATTACAGAGATACTAGACACATAAAGAACCAATTTAGGCTTTTGAAATTCGTGATTTGGATATATTATGACCGAGATCTAAGCGTTGAAATAAAAGGTTTTTCTGCAGAATGAAAGAACAAAACATTATACGGAAATTAGAACTTACTAGGAAGGAAACGAGTTGTGAATCTTTGAGAGGATGATGATCACGAATTTTCAACCTTGGGGCTTTGGAATATGCAGGTTTGGAATGAATTTTAGGGGTGCTAGAGAGTTCTATTTATAGGGGTGTTTAGAGAAGAGATTATGATGAATTAGAGATAGAATTTGAATAGGACTTGAATTCAAATTTGGATAAGGTTAATCTTGGAGATCAAGAATAGAATATTCTAGAAGGTTATTCTTAATTTGAATTTAAGGATATAAATAAAATTACTTTAGGATAAAATTGACAATGACAAATATTAAATCTAGGCATTCCTGGTTAAACATGTCACGTTAACGATTAACCATGTATAACTAAATGTACATAAAAACATGTAATTGCGCATATGAAAATAATATTAATAACTAGAAATTAATAATATATGATTCCATAATAATATAGATGGTAAACTAATACATGGACCTTATTAAATACGAGTATAAAAGACTAATGATTTCATGCATGAAAATGCATAGGTGTTACATTGGGTTTGATAATCGGTTTGTTTAAGTTCTCCATTTCGGTGTAGGTTGCCTGAGAGTTACATCCGTAAATCTGTAATGGTACCTTGGAGTCAAACGATGATGAAAATGGAAATAATATATACGTATTCACATGTGAAGCTGTAATGTATTTAATCGTATTCCAAGTGAATGTGGTACCTTGGGGCTTGGAATACGTATATATTAAAAATGGAATTGCAAATAATATACACATGTTCACATGGAAATGGTATGTGTGAATAAAACTTTTCATGATACATAAAAGGTGATTCGTAACAGTACCTTAAACTCATCGTTGCAACGTCTGGTTTTTACCAACTGAACAAACATTGTTGTAAATATGTTATCTTTTTGTATCTAAGCAATACGAGTATTCTGGGTGTTTTCTTATTTAACTTTTGGTTTAGTGCCAGTATCGTAACGTATTACACAAATACCAACTAAATTTGTGTTGTTTTAATCGTAAGTTGTATTTGTTTTATTTTAGTACAATAATTTTTTTGTTATGAGCTATTCGAGTGTGTCGTTACTGTTTCTACGTATATTAACCTGTTCAATTTAGTATCAGTATTGTAACGAACTTAACAGATACCAAAATAATTCACTATAATGTCCCGCCACATATAAAAATATTCTATTTCGAACACAAACCCAATACCTTTTTAACAAAGTTTATACCAAAACACATCGGCGGAACCAGGGGAGGGTCAGGGGTCACCTGACCCTCCGGTCGACTAAACCGCCCGTTAATTAGATAACCCAACCGAGAAGCATTCGCTTGTTTGACCCTCTATTATCTCTCTTTGAGTATCTGAAGTTAAAAGACAAGAGTGGGAATTCAATCTTTGTTGTTTTTTTCCGGTAGCCTTCGGCGTAATAGAAAAGAAGAAAGAAGAAGAACTAAGGAGAGTAGGAGACGATGATTTTATTGGAATATGGGCTAAAGTTATAATATATATATTTTTTCTGTTTGGTGTGAAAAAAGGTTTACAAGCCTACTATGCAGGGCTAGGTTTGCAAAGTACTCCGTACCATTTTAATTATATATTTCTAATTTCTATAGCTAAATATAATTTTGTTTACTCTATATTACTATATGAGTTAAAAAGTTGGATATGAGCTTTGTTTTTTATAAATCAAGTTTACTGCATATTGCTGTTAAAAAAATTACTGCATATTATTAAATAGGTTATCAAATTTGTCCTGGATTTATTTTATATTTATCATTTACATACTTATTGTTTTGTCATATCTTTTGTATTATTTTATTGGGCGATAAAAAATAAAATACTAATGAAAATAATAATAAAAAAGTATTCAAGTAATTTAATTATTAAAAAAGAAAAAAAAAATGTTAGTTATCCAACCTTGCGTAAAGCGATTAGTTATTATTCGATTGAACTCGAGAATCACTAAGGAGACATTAGGCCAAAAGCTCTTTGGTAAAGTTCCCATTTACTTAACTTATGTAATCTACAATAACGAATTCAAAACATTTTTATTTTGACCCTCCAAGTGAAAACTTCTGATTCCGTCCCTGTCGAAACGAAACATTGGGAGAGAGAAAAAATTAAAACCACATATTAAGTATTTCTTTTTTTTTTGAAAGGTAGATACACAACTTTCTAATTTGTGGTAGCCTTTATCAAATTATATAATAACTTTTAGTAAAAAGAGGTAACAAACTTTTCTCTGTATCGTACGCGTTTGGAATATTATATACCTATTAGTAAAGTCGATAGTTGATATCGCAAGACCCTGATTGGACCAAGTGACACCATCTTAACGGTACAATTTTTTTTTAAATTTTTTTGTTTTATTAGTTAAATGCTATTTCTTTTTTGTTTTTTTTTCTAGATTCATAACGAACGTTTTGTTTTTTGTATTACCGAGTTCGTGTCGACTCACTGCCACAACGTCCGGGACTGAAAATACTTGGGTTTTACCGACTCACCTTTTTTTCTAGATTCGTAACGATCGCTTTGTTTTTTGTGTTACCGAATTTGTGTCGACTCACCACCATAACGCCTGGGACTGACAATACTCGGGTTTTACCGACTCACTGCGCAACGTCCAGTACCGACAACGCTCGGGTTTAACGACTCCCGGGTTTTACCGAACTTAATTTTAGTTCCGGTAACGTAACAAATGTAAATGAAATCGACAAAATTTACGTTGACCCTCCGCCGGAAAGCCCCGATTTTACCAGCGTCCCAGTTTACCAACTCATCACTGGAACGCTCGAATACGAGTCGACTCGCCTTTGCAATAATCGGGTTTTACCAACGCCACGGGTTTACCGGCCAAATAAACATTGTTTTAAATATGTTAACAAAAAAAAATTATAATATGTTATATGAGTGTCGTAGAGCCACTACCTTAGCGTCTGGGACCGACCGAAGTCACCCCATTGGCTAACCTCAATTTTTATTTTTTGTTTTCATATTAATTAAATTCCAGTACCATAACGAATGAAGCTAATACTGACTAAATTCGCGATGATTCGCTGTCGTTGTCCGGGACCAACCGACGCCACCCCATTTGCCAACCTCAATTTTTATTTTTATCATTTTGTTTCCATTTTGTTTTACTTCCAGTACCGTAACGAACGTTGCTACTATTGACTAAATTCGCGTTGATTCGCCACGACAACACCCCAAATTTTATTTTAATCTTTTTGTTTCCATTTCGTTTTACTTCCAGTACCGTAACGAACGTTGCTACTATTAACTGAATTCGCATTGATTCGTCACGGCAACACCGGGTTTCACTGACCGATTTTACCGCGCAACGCGTGGGTAAATTACTATTTTTAACTAATTGTGCAATAAACATATCAATTACTAGTAGCTTACCAGTAATGAAACAAACCAAACCGATACTGATCAAACAATGTTGATATTAATATGGATATTCATTTACATTATCTACACACGTCACCTACTATATATCTATAACACGCGAGTACAAAAGGTATACATATTAACTAGTTTGAGATTGTGTACTATACAGGTAATTGATGAAAAAAATAATGTATAAATATTAACCAAAATAAAAAAAAACAATTAAGGGTATGTTTGGTATGACGTAATGGAATTGATGAGGGAATGAAGTTAATCATTACCATTTCATTGCCATGTTTAGTTACCATCATATAGGGATTACTACTACTATTATTATTATTATTATTACTACTGCTACTGCTACTGCTACTGCTACTGCTACTGGTAGTAATAATAATAAATAATATTAGTAATATGAATTCGCATTAACTCATTTTTAAGACATGCAACGAGAACACTAAAGCGAATAAAAATAATCATAAAATGTTGAGTCATGCATGCGTGTTATGAAGTGTTGACTCGTCAAATAATTTTAATAATATTAATATTACGATAATAACTCTAATATAATAACTGTTATATTATAATATAAAAAATAATGATAATATAATAAAATTAATAACAATAATATAATAATATGATAATGTAATAATAATAATAATAATAATAATATAATAATAATCATAATATTTTATTAGGAAAATTTCCTAAAATAGCCTCTTTTATAGAGAGAAAGCCCAAAATAGTTATTTTTTCTCAAATTTTTTTAGAATTTGGACTGTCCAGACGCATTGAGAAAAGATAATAATATAGAGGGAGCAGCCCAAATCTTTAAAGAAAGTTAGAGAGGATACCAGATTTGTGAAAATAATGAAGAGAAAGTCCAAATAATTTTGAAATCTTGGAGCAAAAGTTTAAATTTTTCCTATACTTTTTATCTCAAAATACCGTCTTGAGAGACTGTGTTTTTATGTTTCCTACTTATTCCGTCCATACTCCATATTTTTAAATTCTAGGAAAAAGAGATTTTGAAATATCGTCTTGAGAGACGAGATTCTACCACCACCACCCACCGTTCGTCTTCTACCACCACCACTAGCGTCTCCGTCCTCCACCACCGTCTACCACCCACCCGACTAGGTGGTGAGAGAGTGAGATTGTTTGAAGGTTCGGAAGTGAAGCTAACCCCGCCGAAATTACACCGCCGATTGAGTTTCCGTCGGCGCTAAAATGGGTAAGTTAAATCCAGTTCGCTAACGCTGAAGGTAATGTTCCTTGTAAGTTGTTGTGTTCAAGCGAGATGAATTGAAGCTTCTGTAAGGTACCGTACGTCGCCAGAATTACGCCGGTGAAGTGATTGTACAAAAAGTTTACGACTTGCAGATCCGGTGAGTCGGACAGGTTGTTGGGTAACTCGCCGGAGAGAGAATTTGACGATAAATCGAGGTACCGGAGGGTTAACGGAAAATGTTTGGGTACCTCGCCGGAGATATTATTTCTGGGTGGGTGGTAGACGGTGGTGGTGGAGGACGATGGGTGGTGGTGATGGATTGTGGTGGCGGACGATGGTGGTGGGTGGTGATCGATGGTAGTGGCGGACGGTGGGTGGGTGGTGGGGGTGAATGGTGGTGGTGACGAACGGTGGGTGGTGGTGGTGGTGGATGGTGTCGGTAGTGGTGGTGGTAGAAGGCGAACGGTGGGTGATGGTGGTGGAATCTCGTCTCTCAAGACGAGATTTCAAAATCTCTTTTTCCTAGCATTTGAAAATATGGACGAAAAATGTAGGAAATATAAAAAAACAGTCTCTCAAGACGCTCAGACGGTATTTTGAGATAAAAAGTTTAGGAAAAATTTGAACTTTTGCTCAAAGATTTTAAAATTATTTGGACTTTCCCTTCATTATTTTCCTAAATATGGTCTCCTTCCTAACTTTCTTTAAAGATTTAGCCTGCTCCCTCTATATTATTATCTTTTCCCAATGCGTCTGGGCATTCCAAATTCTAAAAAATATTGAGGAAAAAGGGCTATTTTGGGTTTTCTCTTTCTAAAAGGGGCTAATTTGAGAATTTTCCATATTTTATTATTATTATTATTATTATTATTGATTCCATTCCTTGAAGGAATTGGAAAAAAAAAATGCATACTCCTTAAAGAATGAAAATTCTATATTTAAAAAGAATTTCATTTATTATAGAATGGTTCATTTCATTACCATATGCCAACCAAACATTGTTTTTTTCATTTCTTTGAAAAGACCAATTCCATTTCGTTTTCATTTCCTTCTACCAAACGCTAGCTAACAATTGAATATTAACCGGTGAATGATTTGAAGAATTTATTTTATTATAATCTGTGAGCATATTAATTAATATGGCAAGTGATTATTTAAAACAACTTGGTAAAATGACAAAGATGCGTATTTTAACTATGGTAATCTTTAAAATGTCCATATAAATCCTACATGTTCTCTTATGTACATCACAAAACCAATCGGGTCGTTTTTTTCTAACCCAAATACCCAATGATCGAGCGACACATGTCAAGAATGTTTCCCGTCAGCGCCTTGTTTCCTAACCCATCCGACAAAGATGTTTCAGCAGCCCCTAGTTTTTTTTTTTAATCTAGGCGCCGGATGGATTTTTTTGTAGGTGGCGGGTGGATTTTTTTAGGCGCCTAGTTTTTAAAGTTTGATTTTTTTATTTATATTTTAAATATTGATCTTTTAGTGTTTAGTGTATAGACTTGTCTAGAGGCGGTTGGACATAAGAGGGCACGAAATGCATCAAATTATTTGAAGTCGCTGTGCTGCTAGGTAATCGTTTTAAACCCGTAAAACAACCCTGTTTCTTGAAGGATCTTATTAAAGAGTTACCTCAAAAAAATCTAGTTTTTAAAAAATTCAAAACCAAGTGGCGTCTAGATTAATGTAGTAGCCGCATGGATTTTAAAAATCTACCCGGCGCCTAGAAAAATCTAGGAGGTACCAAGCAAAATCCACCCGCCGCCTAAAAAATCAACCTGTCTTCAAGATAGATCCACCCGGTGCCTAGATTTGAAAAAACCAGGCGCTGCTGAAAACGTTTTTGTCGGACGGGTCATAAAACGAGGTGCCGACGGGAAACATTCTTGACAAATGTCGCTCGGTCATCGTGTTATAAAAAATAAGGGCCGTCCAGTTGGTTTTGAGTTAGACAAAATAGAAACGGTAGGATTTGTGTGAACATTTTAGGAATTACTATGGTCTAATTGGACATTTTTGTCATTTTCTCAATATTTGGTAAAAAAAAAAATTGACTTACCTCATTTTATCTTTTGAGTTGACGACTGTTTGAGCTGAAACACTATCAAACTTACAAATAAAATTCAATCTTTGGTTAGAAAAAGAAAATTTTTGACTTGCCCCTTTTACCTTTTGTGTTGACCATTTGACGTGTTTGAGCTAAAACACTGTCAAACTTACTCATAAAGATTTAAGGTAAAAAAGAAAAATTATTGACTTTCCCCATTTTATCTTTTGAGTTGACCATTTAAGCTGTTTGAGCTAAAACATTATCAAACTTACACATAAAGATTCAGTATTCGGTAAAAAAGGAAAATTTTTTACTTGCCCCATTTTATCTGTTGAGTTGACCATTTAACCTCTTTTAGCTAAAACACTATCAAGCTTATACATAAAGATTTAATCTTTGGTAGTAAAGGAAAACTTTTTACTTGCCCCATTTTATCTTTTGAGTTGACCATTTAACCTGTTTGAGCCAAAACACTATCAAACTTATACATAAAGTTTCAATCTTTTTTTTTTAAAGACTATTAAACTTACAAATAAAGATTCAATCTTTGGTAACAAAAAGAAAATTTTTGACTTGCCCCTTTTATCTTTTGAGTTGGCCATTTAATCTATTTGAGCTAAAACACTATCAAACTTACACATAAAGATTTAATCTTTGGTAAAAAAAATTTTTTTGACTTACCCCCTTTTATCTTTTAAGCTGACCATTTGACCTGTTTGAGCTAAAACACTATCAAAATTACAAATAAAGATTCAATCTTTTTTAAAAAAAAAGAAAGGAAAAAAAATCTTTTGACTTGGCCCATTTTAGCAAAATCTTTTAAGTTGACCATTTGGCCCGTTTTAGAGAAAACACTTGACCGTTTTGAGTTAAAATACCATCACACATACACATGACTCAATCTTTATTAAAAAAAAAGGTTCAAACATTCAATCTTTACTAAACAAAGATCATCTATTATTAACTGCGTATTATCATATTGCGTATTATCATATCATGTATCTTTGACAACAAATCCACCTAAAAATATACAAATCCACCTAAAATGTGTTACAAAACTAAAAGCCAAAAGCTGGATCATCCAAGTCCAAATCTTTAAAGTCCTCTTCAATCACAGGATTTTGTAGATCATTTTCCAAATTTTGATTTTGCCAAAAGTCTTCGTGAACAATTGAGCGCATGTTGGGCTGAAAATAAAAAATACCCTGAAATTCCTCTATCTTGAGCTTCTGCATTAGGCTCATCCACCAAATTTGGCTCCTCCACAATAAAACCACCACTAGCTATTATCCCATTTTGGGCCACTATATGTGGCACAAAGAACAAGTCCATAATGGGCTCGTTCACATTGCCATTTGGCTCATTTTCTACAATTTGATTAATACCAACAGCACCCTCAATAGCCTCTTCCACATTACCATTACCATCTATCATTGGCCCATGGCCATTTTCTACAATCATGCCATCTCCAAGAGGGAAAAACATTATATTTTCATTGAAATCGAACACACCGTTGGCACCTTCATTGTCCGCCTCTTCTACATTACCGTTACCAAAAGACATCATTGGCCCATGGCCATTCTCTAAAATAATGTCATTTCCTGGAGGCAAAAAGAGCATATCCTGATTGTTAATGGCTTCATCTTCATTAAAAAACAAATCTTGCTGATTATTAAGGGCATCTTCATTAAAAAAACACGTTATCTTGGTAATTAAAATCAAAAGGCTGATTTATCCACCCGATAAAGTCTTCATCAACAGCCTCATTATCATTCAAAATATGCCTGTTCACTTGATTTTCGTCCAAAATATGCCTGTTCACTTGATTTTCGTCCAAAATATGCCCGTTCATTTGATTTACATCCAAAATATGTCCGTTTACCATGATACCATTATCCTTAGGAAGGTCCATGTTTCTGTAACAGTAAAACAAACATCTTATAGCGTGATTTTCCTAAAACATCTTGTAACTATCAACACCATGTCCTATATTCAATTATACACTAATTTTTAATGCGTATGTTAATCCCAAGAAAATCCATAAAACACATTTACACCACAAACCAACAGAAGCAAGTCTGACTTTAGACAGGCAAGTTATGTTGTTAAAAAGAATAAGTAAAGCATCCTTCAACCAGGTATCCCATGTAGTATCTCAACCCTTTCACATGAATTTTCGGTATTAAGGCAGCAGCTAAGTATAGTAGTCGGAACCGTTGTGATTATCAAAGACACTAGTGATAAAGCTAGTTACTCACATCAACAAGGAAACAAAAGAGCATCCAAATTCATATCATCCGAGTTCCCCAAATAATCTTAGATAGCAATTCATCATCAAGGATCAAGAATATTCATAATTCAAGAGATAACACAATCCATGTTTATTCTACTGCAATAGTAACAACAGATTTGTAAACATCTTCAAGACTTCAACGTTGACCAGATTTTGTACTTATCATTTTCAACATTCTGATTTATCCAAAAGTCTTCCTCAATAACAACAGTCATGCCCTCAAGCTGAAAATCAAATATTTGATTAATCCAGCCTAGAAATTTCTCATTAGCATCTGGAGTTTCTACATTTTCATCCAAAAGTGGCTCATTCACCATGATAGTATGTGATCCATATAATATATTGACGATGTTGGTACATTTCGTTTGTTATACACGCACCGTATTATATAAGCAAACTAATTCATGCACAACATTGGTTTTGCTTAGTAACTGTAGCACTCAACAAACCATTTCTTTTTTGGTTCTTTTGTCTTAGGTGGCGTATCACCGTCATACTGATCCACCATATCCTTTTTATATGTTAATCCGTCAAATGGCTTTTTTCTGGCTGTTTATATTAGGAGAATGATGCTCTTGCATGTATAGGGGCATGCTCTGGTTCAGTTTCTGTTTTTTCATCTAAGTAAACATGAACCGGACATATAGATTTTCCTTTTTTTATTTTTAAATAATTTATTGTAGATTAATCCATATATTTTAACCCAAATGTATAATAAGTACTTAACTATTAACTTGGAAAACTTAGGCCCAAATTTGTTATTTTGGCCAACATTATTTTAGCCAAAAATTTTCAAGCCTAAATTGCAATACCAAATCAACCAAAACCGAACCTGCTTCCAAACCAAAAACTGAAACCAGACGATTTTCAAAAACTCAATAACAAATATTTTGGTTTTTTGGCCGGTTTTATCCCAAAACTAACCAAACCATGCACAACCATCTTAAAACATATCGTTTACAACGAAACAGAAGGCAAACAGACAACAAACTGTGTCGCCAGCCCGTTTGAAATAGGAAAACCAAGTCTTTTAAAAAGACTATGTTCATAGATTTTGGATCATAACGTTATGAATAATGAGCATAAAACTAGAAGCTTTGTGACATTGATATCGAAAAATATGTAACAATATTACTTCTTAAGAAGTTGAATAATAATAACTTCACATGAGCCATGGAAGTCTGGCCAAGAGCGATTGGACTATTTAAAGAAGAAATACATAGTGGTTCACACACGAGAAAAGTGTGTTCAAAAAAATATTGAAAAAGGAATATTAAGACTATACATAAATAGTAAACATTGGTACCGCAAACATATCTTATCGGTTCATTGGGCGGCACATGATAAGGGTGTGTTTTTTAATCGTACCCAAATAACAAACCCGAATCGAAACGACCTGAGACCCAAATAACCCAACCCGAATTCACCTGAACTGATTAAACTCCTAACCCGAACCCGAGATAAAATATTCGAGTCGGTACTTGGGTTGAAATACCCAGATTTTGGTTGACCGGAATAACCCGAAGTATAATACATCGATGCATGTATCCCTAATTTTATATGGTAGTTTAGCGGTGAAGTAGTACAATGACCTTATATATTCTTGTTCGGTTGTTCTCAAGACTCCAATTAATATTGGATCTTTCACATCCCAATGTATTAATGACCATAATGTATGCTGAGAATGTATATTCAATTCAAAAACTTAAATAGTATAGTATTTAAATCAATATTTATTGAGCATGTTTCTTCAATCTACACAAGTATTAATCCACAGTCTAAAACGCTCCTTCATCCTGTCTAATGCATTCTTGTATGATAAATTTCATATTTTGCTAAATAATATATGCTATTGTAATGGTTGTATATTATGGTTTTATAACGCTTGAAATATAGTTTTTTAATTTATAATATTGTTAAAGGTGGATTTTTTTATAATTGGTTAAACCCGAAACCCAACCCGAATTTACCCGACCAGTATAACCCGAACCCCGAATAAACTGAACTTATTTGGGTCAGTTCTTGGTCAATTTGTTCCCGAACAACCGGACCCAAAGAACCCGAAACCCGAATAAATAACCCGAAGCACACCCCTAGCACATGGTTGGTTGGTTGTATATATATAAGACTGATTTCTTTTAAGAGTCACTTTGAGTTTTAAGAACTCGAAATAACTCAACGTAACAACTTTTTTTTGAATTTTTTTACATATATGTAATATATGTAGGTTACATGTACGTAGAAAAATTAAATAATTTTGTACGCACCGAGTCGACTTTTTACATAGGTGTAACGGACGTTTAAATTAGAATAATCATTGTTGTACGTCTTTATTCTCTCTTCTACTTAATTTTTTTAATCATATTTAATCTTAACCACATTTTCTAATTTATTTAATTAAATGTGTGATCAAGAATAAAGTTCTTAAGTTCTTAAAACTCAACAAGGTTCTCAAAATATCCCTCTCATATATATATATATATATAGGGAGAAGATCAAGAGAGAACTCCTTCTTAAAGATAGAACTAGAGAACTAATAAAGAAATATTTTTAATTTAATTAAAAAAAGTATTTTTAAATTTCCCTTTTTGTCATTATTCTTATATTTTGTTACCATTCACTCGAAAATTATAAAAAATATAAAAAGAAAAATAAAAAAAAACTCGTCGTAGTGCAATATGCAATACATTGACTTTTTTTTATTGCATATGTGCACTAGTGTGTATTTTGATATGTGCAATAATATTGAATAGCATATATGCAATTTTTTGTATTGTATTAATGAAATAATGTTATATTATATACAAAAATACCAAAAAAATAATATAGTGCATATGTGCATTAGTGTTGTATTACGTATATGCGATAGTTTGTTTTGAGTACAATTATTTGTGTTTGTATTTGCATATATTCAATAGTGTGTATTGTATAATGCAATTGTGTTGTATTATATGCAATAAAACACTATTGTATATATGCACTACATCGATGGTTTTTTTTTTTTTTTTTTTTTTTAAGGAACAATATCATCTTATTAGAAGGAGGAAAGAAAAAAAATCGCAAAATATTTTTATAAAAAAAGTTAAAAATAGTTTTTATTAGTTCTCTAGGTTTCTCTTTAAGATGAGTTCTCTCTAGATCCCACCCCTATATATATATATATTTGTGTGTGTGTGGGGGGGGGTTATGTTAATATAAAAACTCACTTGAATTGTGAAAACTTTAAAAACCCATTTTAAACCATATGTTTTTAATTAAAGTTTAAATTTTGTGATCCACAATAAAGTTAATAAAAAATGTAAAAGTAAATATAACTTTTTCTCTCTCATGTAAAAGTAAATTTTTTACAATTAGTAAAAATTGTAAAAAATGGCAAAACATTTTTTTTAATTTTTCGATATTTTGTATTAAATGTAACAACATATGCTATATAGAGTTTTCACAACTCAAATGGATTTTCATTCTATACCCCCCTTCACACATACACACATATATATGTATATATATATATAGGATTATGTTCATTTCAAATGTAATTGTTAATGCGAGAAGAGGTTATAACCAATCATATCATTTCTTTTTATTTTTGAATTATTTAAATATAAGGGTGTTATAGTAAAATGATAAATTTTTATTTTTGGTAATTAAACCATTCAACATAAGTTACATTTCAAAAGTTATTTTAACAATTAAATGATATTATTTATTCTTTAATTACATTAAGCTAACATGAAATTTTTAAACAAGTCTAACAATATATTAAAAATAAGATGATGTGAAATTAGCTTCTTTTTACTTGTTTTCTTGTTTAACTTTTAGTCCTTTTTTTAATTTATATATTCATTTATTTTGACATGTTTACTTCACAACACATGAAACGATATTATGGTCATTTTGGGTTAAAATATCTACATCAACTGCCACTCGCTAACCAAATGCGCAACATATTATTAAATTCTATCTTTTTTATACCCATAATACGATTTTGTAGATTATTAAATTGCACGTCCCTGCACAACCAGTACATCCTTACACAACCATACACATACACAACCAACATGCTTGGAGAATGATTAAATGACAAATCACTACACAACCAACATATATCTATATAATTTTTTTAACAGCCTACACAATTTTTTTTTCTTTTAATCAATTAATGTAGCGCAGCATTATCTTAGTAGTGTAGCTACATAATGTTGTGTAGGGATACTTTCAGATATCGTGTAATCATAACTAACGTAGGGCATACATATCACACCCTGCCAAAGGGGGCTAGTCATTTTATAGACAAATTGTTACCAAGTAAAAGCAGCGGAATATTATTAATAAAAATAAGTTACAACGTTTGCACTAAGTATTTATGACAAGGTGTTACTGCACAACTACCTTTCTCTGGAACTTCTGCAATCCCGTGGTAGGTTCTACTAATCTTCTTGGCATCTAATCTTCATTATTCATATCCGACATACGCCTCTATCCTTAGGCATTCTCATTACACTACCTGAATACATGTTAAAAAGTGTCAACTAAAAAGTTAGTGAGTTCGTAAGTTTAGCTTACATACACATAAAAGAGTTAATTTATAATAGCGCGCAAGTTTGCGTGTATGTAAGTATAAAGCATGGTGCACATCAATCAAGTCCACAATCAATCCTGCATTCGATCATAAGCCTCCCCTCAACTTACAACCAAACGACACCCATCCCCGATTATTACTCTGCCAAGCAATAATCCAAACGGTTAGGTCATATGCCGCAACAGTTCGCAGACCTCAGTGTGGTTTACCCGACATAGGGCCACTGTGCGTGGGGGTCTCCCAAATAGTACTACTGTAACATCTCAGATTTTTCAAACTCGTATTCGTTTACATATAACCCAACTGGGAACGTTTTTTGGATCCTCGTCATTAATAAAATCAAATATTTATAAGTATTTGAGATTTGTATTTTCATTTTATACCCTTTATAATCTTTAAGTTGCTTATTATTGAATTTAACTTTAAAAATATCAAAATTTAAATTTTTAGGAAGTTCAGGGACTTAAATTGCCAAACAACGAAAGTTACCCCTCTTAGACCCGGGGCGCCGTGCGACCACAGGTGGTCCTAGCCGCCGCGCGGCGCTATGAGACACCTGCACAGTTTGTTTTTCGTTATTTGCTTCCTACTTCGTTTTTAATATGTAAATCGTTTATTTTTGGACCAAATCAAGTGTTTTAAGCCCCAATAAAACTAATATAGCCTAATTACAAGTCCATATTCATTAACCTTGATGAAGCACAAAAAAATTAATGTTTATTATGTTGATTTTATCATTAAATGCTTATTCGGTTTCCTAAACGAATGAAATCACTATAATTAGTTCGTTTTAGTGTTTCTTATATAAACACATCATCTAACCTCTGCCACAAACTTCCCTAAACCCTAAATAATCATTCCCCAACTGTCAATTTCCTCTGATCATTATAAACTTCTTCGGTTTTGCCTTATTGATTGAAGATACAAGCTTAATCGGTTGGCTTTGCTTATGCAGTGATCTTTGACTCCACTTCTTAGTTAATTCTTTCACTTTCCGGGTAAGTTGTAAACTCTAAAATCGTTCATACATATTCCCTAGTCAATAAATTTCAATTAATTTCCATGGTTGAAGGGTTTTGACTGATCAATTCGTTGAAAACCTGTTAAAGGGCAAAATAGTCAACAAATTTGACTATCAGTTTTCTCATGCTTCTGGTCGGAACCAATGTTCGGTCCAGGAGACTTTTATTCTCTTAATGAAATTTTAAGTCTATTGCCCAAAACCCAACTTCCGACTCGCTTTTTGGATTCTGGTCAGTACCGACTCGCTTAAATCTTTAATTTAACATAACCTGAGTTCTAAATATCCGTTTGGAATGATTCCAGCGGAAACGAGTTTTTTTTACTTATATTTTCATATCTTAAAGTTTCAGGTTTAGTTAGTTTGTTTCGTTCGGCGCGTTAGTGGACAACTCGCTTAATTATTAACTCGTTTATCGTTATCATTATACACTTGCCTTTGGTTTAAGGTGAGTTTGATCATTCCCCTTTATTTTACTGTTTTTAAATGTTTTGGGGACATATGCGTACTTACTATATTTTTATATCATATATATACACAAACTCGCAAACATAATTATTAATTAAATGCTAATTGCTTTTTGTTTAATTGTTTACTTTATCACATTCAGAGAGGTCCAACATATTCTCTGTAAGGCCCCGAACCCGGTAGCCCTACTTTAGCGTCGGATTTACTCATAAACACAGTTCGTACAAATCAGAGTTCATTAAAACTTTCGCGGAATATAAAAACTTTCATGAAACGTTACAGCAATCCAAAACTTGCCTCAATTAAACATTCTTGTCTTTCAAAATAAACGTCAATTACATTAAAACATCTTGAGTCTTCAGATGCCAGTCTCCTATTCGCCCACCATGTGCCCGCTCAAGCTAGCTGTCTCATTCTACTCACCTGCGTGCATATTAAAAGTCAGCTACGCTGAGTGAGTTCTAGTTAATCATACACTATACAATACACATAAACTTATATTCTTTCATTCATACTTTCATACTTTCATACTTTCTTTTGTATTAACTTAATTTCATATCTTACGTTATAAAGAGCATTACGCCCTACATTCCTCGAGTATTATTAGGGCTTGGTACCCTCCTTCCTCGAGTATTATTAGGGTTCGATACCCTCCTTCCTCGAGTATTATTAGGGCTCGGTACCCTCTTTCCTCGAGTATTATTAGGGCTCGGTACCCTCTTTCCTCGAATATTAGTAGGGTTCAGTTCCCTAATTCTCGAATATTAGTAGGGTTCGATTCCCTCTTCGTTATCATACAACCATACATCATACCTCGAGTATTATTAGGGCTCGGTACCCTCTTTCCTCGAATATTAGTAGGGTTCGGTTCCATAGTTCTCGAATATTAGCAGGGTTCGATTCCCTCTTCGTTACCATACAACCATACATCATACCTCGAGTATTATTAGGGCTCGGTACCCTCCTTCCTCGAGTATTATTAGGGCTCGGTGCCCTCTTTCCTCGAGTATTATTAGGGCTCGGTACCCTCTTTCCTCGAATATTAGTAGGGTTCGGTTCCCTAGTTCTCGAATATTAGTAGGGTTCGATTCCCTCTTCGTTACCATACAACCATACATCATACCTCGAGTATTATTAGGGCTCGGTACCCTTTTCGTAACCATACAACCATACAACCATCATTTCCTTCTTTTATTAACTTTATCACGTTCATACACATAAGCATACATATCACACTTACCTTATACATAGCGTTACAACCTGACAGTACATGCAATATCCGAAGATCGTTCACGTACCATCAAGCAATCATTCATACATATCACATCATTCACATAAGGCATACACTTATCTCTTAGGATAAGCGTATTAACAAACATATCGAGTATGCACACAGCCCCGAAAACATAACACATAAATGGGGCTAGAACTCACCTGAACTCTGCTTCTTCCTCCGATAGTTGTAAATCCCTTCTTTAACTGAGCTCGACTGACTGTATAAGTTACACGTATTAATACTCGCCTGATTTAATCTGGTGGCCTAGTATTAGCTTACTTTTACTTATCGTTTTTTAATTTATTTTCTAATCGAACTTGACTTTAGGCGAAGTTAAACCTTAGGCGAACTTAGCTTTAGGCGAAGTTAAACCTTAGGCGAACTTAGCTTTAGGCGAAGTTAAACCTTAGGCGAACTTAGCTTTGCAGGCGAAGTTGTCATCAGGCGAACTTAGCTTTGCAGGCCAAGTTCATCAGGCGAATTTAGCTTTGCAGGCGAAGTTGTCATCAGGCGAACTTAGCTTTGCAGGCGAAGTTCATCGGCGAACTTAGCTTTGCAGGCGAAGTTGTCATCAGGCGAACTTAGCTTTGCAGCGAAGTTGTCATCAGGCGAACTTAGCTTTGCAGGCGAAGTTCATCAGGCGAACTTAGCTTGCAGGCGAAGTTGTCCAGCTGCAGGTACTGTTCGTCCTTAAATCCCTTAATCATCTTCGTTTCTTAACCAAATAACTCGATTTAGGTATCCACGGAATCGTCTGACCAGCGCCTACAAACCCCAACCATCAAATCGACCTAACATCGATGTTTAAAGGGTGCGATTTAGGCATATAGGTTACGGGTTCTTTTATCAATCGATTAACCCATCAAATCATATCCATTTTCAGTAAGTTTAGCTTTGTTGGATTCGTTATTACCATACAAACACAGATCTATCATTTCTATACTAATCCAAATCTAAACGAACAAGTTCTCGATATAAACGTACCGTAAATGAGTCGAACTACGAACACGAGCTGGTCTTGTTGCTTTGGTTCGTCACGACGATCTAGCACCAACGAGCTCAGGTCCTCGCCTTTGGATCTTGGTTCGGGTTGTGTGTGTTTTGGAGTGTGTAGAGATTAGGATGGATAAATGGATGGAATGGAAAGGATTGGGGTTTAAGGGGGTATTTATATTCCCTTAAGCCCATGGACCGAAGGCCCATATTTCCTTTTGGTCCATATCTAATCCCATCTAATTATCCTACTAAGTCTTCATATTTTGCTATTATTATTATCGTTCCACTAACTTGTTTATTTCACCCGACAAAATAATATAATAAATATTACTTTAGAAATTTCGGGATGTTACATTCTCAGTATAGTATGATCATACGGCCGTCGTAGTAACTTGATCCTGATTTGCTTGGCGATGGTAAACCGACAACCTTAGTCAGTCATTGTAACCAATGCCCATTCACATGGCAACGGTTTGATGGCACACTAGCATGTCTATGGTTTGTATATGGTTTGTTATGGTTTGATTGATTACTACCCACCTATTTTTTTTGCGCATTTAACATTTATCATATATTATATACATATTATTGTTAGTGTCAAAATTGATGATCATCTCACTCAATATGTGTTGTTGACAAACTCTATTATTTTCTACGCATATGCTGGTTGCTTTTGAATTGAAGTTTGACGTGAAAAGGACATCTAGACCAGACCTTAGGATTTAATGAAGACAACCATTATTTAAGTTTATATTGGATTGTATTTACTTATTTGAATTGTTTTGTAATATTTGTAAAGTTGTGTGTACCTTTTGAAATAAAATAATTAAATAGATATTGTCATTTATATTCATGATAGTATCTTCGAGCTGTGAACAATCGGCTCACGCCCTAGCATTTCCGCCTTAGGTTGGGCTGTGACAACTACCCATACGAGCCTTAGGCTCACTCCCTGAGTTAATGATTGTATAATTTAAAGTGGGACAAAAACATGACAGAAACAATTCTTGATAAATATCACACCATAATTAAATCACAACATGTATTCAGCCCAAAAAATTTAAGTAAAAAGCTCAGCACGAAACTCACCTCAGTTTGTATGCAATATGTGTAAATGAAAGACAATCTATGGGCTTGCAACTATGCTAAGAACCACCAAGTACGCCTAGTATATATTAATCAACAATAAGTTATTAGACAGCATAGTAAAATTTATTATTGGTAATGTGTATTAATTAATTCTAAGTGTCGGCGAATGTGTTTGGTTTCCGGAGAATAAAGTTTCCTTTTATGGGAAGTTTATACTTAAATAACTTAATATTATTGGTGTTGTGTGTTTAGGTGTATAGTTCAACTTCCGAGAGTTTTAGTTACCTCGGTTCGCTTGTTGGGTTTTGATTAGGTTTCCATTTTTGGAATGTCCGGGCCTTCGGTCGTGCTACCGTATAACCATATAAGTTATATATTTTATTTATATCAAAAGTTTAATGATTCTTGTTTAAATCAACCATGACTTGTGTTTACAAAAGTTGACAATGCCGGTTTCACCGGTGTTGTCGGTTTTTAACGAGAAGTTTAGAAACAATTGTTTAAGTAAACGAATGATCTTGTAATTAAAAATTTTCCAGAAACATATATTATACAAAAATATGCTATTTCCAGGTCTGACTATTCAGAAAGTTTGGTGTTGTACAGGTTAAGTACCCGCACTTTCGTTTAACGTTCGTTTCGAAAAAAGATCCGATTAAAGACTTAGTTAATTTTGGTAAAATATGTAAACACTCAAATTATGGTTTTATAAACTTATACTTACTTTTAGAAATCAAAAACTTCATGATTTTGTATTTTTCAAGATGTTTATTCGGTTTATGTCGTTTTACCGTAAGTCACGTTTAAACGCCAATTCTTGACAAAAAGGGTGTTGTATGTATTGAAAATGGTTTATATCATTAAAATAAAGCATTTTACATTTAAATTCTGGGAAAATACCCACATTATATTTTTGAAGCATTTTATTATTTAGAAGTCGTCCCGTTCGTCGGTTTTAACGAAATAAGACTTTTAAGCTCATAAACGGGCCCCTTTTCTAAATCCACTTATCCTAAAATGTTTTATACATTATTTTGGCATATTTTAACTCGTGAGTTTCTGTTTTAAAAATCATATTTTCAGTTTTTAAGAAACCGCCCGTTTTCTTTTGTTCCAAAAAATGCCCTTAGCCACGTTTATTGATTAAAATTCGTGTTTTCACCACAAAACAATTTTAGAACTGTTATGATACTTAGTAATGACTTATTAAAATTTTTATATTGACGTTAGGGAGCTGGGAACCCAAACAGTGGCTTCGGTTCGGTTTGGGCCCGTTAGTACCTTTATGTCATATTTTTAACAAAACTCAATTTTGGTTACCAAGCATGTTAGTACCTGTTGGTATACACTAAAATAAATTGTTTTTAACATGTCGTAGGTTTTAAAAATATGTTCATGGCTGCATTTTCGCTAACGGGTTTGGTTTTGGCTCTTTCGGGTCTTAATTCGCTTTTAAAAAACAACAATTCATGCAAAATGGTCCTAGATCAGATTATATATCATTATTATAAGATATTTTAAGTATATTTTCTGTAAAGACATGTATTTTATCTTTTTGAAACAATTAGACTTATATATGTTGGTTTATTGTCGGTTTTAAGTGAAACACGCGTCTAGGTTCGTAAGCGGGTTTTTTTTCCTAACCAAGTTAGTATTAAATATTTTTATAACTTGTTTTTAGCTGAAACATCATACATTTTTCTGTTTGATATAGTATTTGCATATAACCACAATTTAGGGATATAACCAACCAAAGTTTTGTTTCAAAAATACCCTTTTAGTTATACAATCAACATAAACTCACTTTTGATCATCAAACCATTTATGACCTGCTATAATATAATAAAATATGTTGTAATATCATATATTGGTTCATAAAACAACTAGCGCTTTGATTAATGTTGCGGTTTCGGTTTTTGGCCTGTTAAGGACATAATTCGGTTTTTAAATATATGTTTCATATAAAATAGTTTTGGGTTAGATTATATATCATCAACATATTATATTAAGGGCTGCAAAAAGATATATAGTTGAGAGTAACACGTATTTTTCTCGTTTTATATTTTTCAACTTCGTTAACTTAATATACCATGCTCCATGACGATACCCAATCTATGAGGATGGTAATTGTTAGTAGTTGACTGGGAGGTTTAGGATTATGAACTCATCACAAGACCAAATAAATTATTGATGTCAACCAGATTTTTGAGAATAACCAAATGAAATAGGATTAGCCATCCAGTCGTATACGAAAATAAAGGACTTTAATGAGGGGTAATGTTGTATTGACCCGTTTATTCGAGAACATAACGGTATAGTAATGAAGGTTATTACTTGCCTTTGGAGGGGTTTTGAAAAGCATTGAAGGTGAAGTAAAATATAATGTCCTTTTTGATATATTCCACAAGATCAAATTAGAATGAAATGGTCGAAACGCATGTAGACTTCCAGCTTCTACCAGTATGTAGACTCCCATATCAAGTTCTATTATAAGATTTTATCGAGGGGGTAATTTGATAGGTTAGTGATCTTGGCTCTTACAAGAATCATCCAATAGATAGTATTTTTGGGTTTACAATTATATGAAAGAAGAAGATTCTATCCTAGCACCTTAACTAAAGATCTATCGTCTCATGTTGTGGAAACTATCCATTTCAAGAAGATTAGATATGTTTATACTATATATCTAATGTGGTGTAGACAAAACTAATGTAGTGTATGCACACTTTCAAATATTGTATAGTTATAACTAAAACTAATTTTATGTAGGAATCAGTTTGCTTATACAATATAGTTTAAGCAAAACAAATGAAATGTAGACTTAACTAGATATATTGTATACAACTATATGAAAAAGGAACAAATCCATAATACATAATTTTAATGAAAAAAAATCATATTAACTATTTAATGAGCATTGATTAGTCATTAAAAGTAACCGTTAAACACACTAAAGTCTAGTTTAATTAGGCCAACACCACAATAGACATATCTACCCTTTTTCAATTAAATATATGTAATAAATATATGTTATTAATTACGAATTTGTCATGTTCATTGTAGACCATTGATTAAAAACAATCAATGGTTCGGATTCATTTCTCGTACTTCTCGCTATAATATCACTTTTCGCCTGATCCTTCCACTATATATATGTGTGTGTGTGTGTTTGTCTTTTTTTGAAAATTTTTATTTAAGAAACTTATTTTAATTAAGACATTTTTGTTTTTTTATACGATTTAGCGCGGTCATTGTCCATCCAGTAGTATTATATTTTTGTTATGCTTGTTGTGGTTTTTTCTCTAGGTTTAGTTTCGTAACGTAACCTGATATCGATTGAATGCACACCGGTTCCCCACCGCAACACATGTTTATTTTATGTTAATTTGTTGTATTTGGTCATTGACAAATTTGGATTTGTGTTTATTTCTAGTACTATAACCTGATTTTTATCGACCACAAGAAGGCTATCATCTACTTGGCGTCGTTTGATTGGGCCATGTTTCCATTGTTTTTTTGTATCATAAGCTATACAAGTATAATGGGCGTTAACTAAATCTTTGGGTTTACTGTCAGTATCGTAATGAAACTATCATATACCAAGCAAGCCTACTATTTAATACAAGTATTTGGCATGATATCCGATTTTGTGCCACTTTGTCCTTTTTTGTCTTCCGAATCTCCAATGATCTTGGTACCGGTACAAATAACAAATTATTTAAATCGTTTTGGGTACCGGTATGCATCGGGTACCAAGTTGGCTAAATTGGTATGGGTACCGGTACCATTATTGGCAAAATATGCTTCCCCCCCCCCCGGTCTCTTTTTTGCCCATTGGTGTAAATTTACGCGTTTTCATTTCGAAAAAATTTGCTCAGTAGTGTAAATATACGCGCTTTTCATTCGAAAAATAAGCTTCGTAGTGTAAATTTACGCGTTTTCGTTGAGAACACAAAACTGAAAGGATACGAAGCTTATCAATGACAACTTTTCTTTAGACAAAAAGAGTATCGGTTTCAGTATTTCTTTTACTCGGATAAATATCGAAGGTGAAGCAACAAGTTACAAAGTTAACATGGCTTTGACTTTGCATTAATTAGCTACTTCATAATGATGTTCAAGTGTTCAACACTTGATCATAATAGGTTTATGACATTATAAGGACTAAGCAACCATGTTGTCTCCCAAGAACATATAATAGTCAAATGTCAAACAGTTTCGTCGGGCACTGACATAAGCAGTGTTCGGTCAAATAAAAGCTAAGTATCATAAGGCACCGACAAGACTCCAATAAATGGACAAATCCTTAAAGCGAGCCTTCGTAAGACCTGCCATTGAGTTTGACGTTCGCTTGAGTAGAATGGCATGCACATGTACCGTTTCATGAATGGAGCCATGAATAAAAATTGTTATTTGCCGATTGATTTTACGTTTATACAACCATTTAGATTAAACCCTAGCCTATTTGCCTCAAGTGGTCAAGATACTAGGATCATAATGTCATTGTTTGTTTTTTTTAACGGCGTTAAGCTCCGGTAAGCCTTTGGCTCACCAATCATTACCCAAACTCGAGCCCTATGACGGAATTTCAACTATCCCAATTTTTTATGGAAACCCTTAAGGGAAAACCCTCTGACCACTAGACCAGAAATCTTAAGACATCAGTGACATTATAAGGTCACTGAAGTTTTTACAATAAAGTTCATATGTATTTTGAAGTGGTAATGACTAAAGAGGCATTATTCATTACATATATTTTTGACAAAATGGCAAAAGATATCCTTTACGTTTGACCTGATTTTCATTAGACGTCCTTTAATGAAAGAAATAGCAAAAGACGTATTTCATGTTTCAAATTTGTTTCACGTTACGTCCTTTGTCACTAACCCAGTTAAATTTTTTTGTTAAATCTGATCCTTTGCGTTGCACATGAGGGCAGTGTGATCATTTACCCTTTAAAGACTGTTTGTATAATTAGAGTAAAGATTTGACCTCTTGAAAAAACTCTTTTATCATCAATATCATCTCCTCCCCATTATCTTCATCATCACCATCCAACCCATCACCACCAAAACAGGTTTTCCGGCAAAGGATCCTCCAACCGTCCATCAATTCTCCACCGTCCATCATCACCAAAACCGTCACCGACCCGCTACTTTTCTGCCACACCACCTGCAACCACCGCCGGATCCGCCTCCACCTTCAACCACCGCCGGATCCGCCTCCACCTGCAACAACCGTAGGATCCGCAACCACCTGCAACCATCGCCGGCTCCGCCTCCACCTGCAACCACCGCCGGTTCCGCCTCAACCTCCAACCACGGCAGCTGCCATTGATTTAAAATCGGGTTTCACTTGTGGTGGAGTTTGGTTTGTTCTAACACAGATCTAGGGTTTCAATTGTGGTATGGTTAGGCTTCGATAAGGGGAAGAAGAGGGGAATGAAAATGGGATACAGTTACATCTATGAAGATGACGATGGTGGCGGGATACAGTTGGTGCGATGTGTTGTTGGTGGCGGTCGGATGTAGTGGGTGCGGTGCAGTGGTGGTGCACCGGAGGAATTGAGAATCGGGATGAAGATTAGGGTTAAAAGAGAGTTTTATATTTATTTATTCAAAGACCAAATTTTTAAGCTAATTACAGAAATAACCCCTCAAGAGGTAAAATGACTAAGTTGCCATCATATGAGGCGCACATGACTGGATTAACGAAAAAAATTAACGGGGTTAGTGTCAAAGGACGTAAAATGATAAGTTTTAATAACTGGAAGCACAATCAAGAAGTTTTCTAGCATTTGACCATGGTGATATTAACAACTTGTTAGATTATTGTTGACCACGTCTTCATTATCCTCGTCATGATGAATATCCATGTTTAGTCTACTGTAACTGTAATAACAGATTTGCAAACATCTTCAAGACTTCAACATTTATCAGATTTTGTGCTTATCATTTTCAACACTCTAATTTATCCAAAAGTTCTCCTCAGCCATAGCAGCCATGTCCTTAAGCTAAAAATCAAAGACTTGATTAATCCAGCCTACAAATTCGTCATTTGCAGCGGGAACTTTTACATTTTCATCCAAAATTGGCTCATTCGCCATGATAGCATGTGATCCATACAAAATATTGATGTTGGTCTACATTTCATTTGTTTTCCATGCACTGTATTATATAAGCAAACTGATTTCTACACAGCATTGGTTTTGCTTAGTAACTGCAGCCATCAACAAAATTTTATTCTTTACTTCTTTGTCTTGGATGACGTATCACCGTCATACTGCACCCCCATATCTTTTTTATATGCTAATCCGTGAAGTGGTTTTTTCTCTGGTTGCCTATCTTCTGAGATTGATGTTCTTTCATGTATAGGAGTATGCTTCGGTTCAGGTTGTATTTTTGCATCTAACTAATAAAAAAACTCGAATCGAACTTATAGATTTTTATTTTTTTTATTTTTTTACTAATTTATTGTAGTTTAACCCATATATTTTAACCTCGGTAATTAACTATTAACTAAAAAAACTTAGGCTCAAATTCGTTATTTTTGGCCAACGTTATTTCAGCCAAAACTTTTCAAGCCTGAATTGCAATACCAAATCAACCAGACCGAACCCACTTCCAAACCAAAACCAGAAACCATACGATTTTCCAAAACTCGATAACCAATATCGGGTACCGCAACTATATCTTATTGGTTTATTTGGTGGCACATGATTGGTTGGTTAGTATATATATTTTTTATTTTTCTCTTTTTTAAAAATTTTTATTTAAAAAAAATATTTTAATTAAGACATTTCGTTTCTTATATGATTTAGTGTTGACATTGTCCATACCGGTTGTGTTATATTTTTGTTATGCTTGCTGCGGGGTTTTTTCTTTTGGTTTGGTTTTGAAACGTAACCCGATATCAATCGGATGCACGTCGGTTCCCATCGCAACACGGTGTTTATTTTAATATGTTAATTTGTTGTATGTTGGTCGTTGATTAATTTGTATTTTCGTTTATTTCAGTACCGTAACCTGATTTTTACCGACCACAAGAAGGCTATCGTCTACCTGGAGTTGTACGATTGGGCCATGTTTCAATATATGTATTTTTTTGTATCATAAGTTATACAAATATTATGGGTGTTTACTAACGTAATCTTTGGGTTACCGTCAGTATCGTAATGAAACTATCATATACCAAGCGAGCCTATTATTTAATACAAGTATTTGGCACGATATCCAATTTTGTTCCACTCCGCCCTTTTTTGTCTTCCAAATCTCCAATGATCTTTATCATTGGCACCGGTACAAATAACAATTAGTTAAATCGTTCTCGATACCAGTACACAACGGGTATCAAGTTAGCTAAATTGGTTATGGATACTGGTACCATCATTGGCAAAGCATGCTTTTGGCCCCCTTCACTCTCCCATGAAGTACGTTAGTCTGAAAATCTTATATTTTCTTTTT